>NW_003852436.1:2231045-2250440 GCF_000181295.1 Otolemur garnettii
TTTTTTTTTTGTAATACCAGTATGCAACTCCTAGGACACGCCACTCAGGACGCAAACATTAAACTACAAGTTGGTCTAGACTTTAGTCACAGACGGAATGCCCTGTTTATGCTTTTGGATGTTGTAACATGTCGGTTTCTGTGCATGTTTCTAAATTCTTTCACTTTTGTACTTATTTCATCACAGGCTCTGAACAGCCCACTTGTACAATTCCTCCCCTGGGCGCACTGCTAGTGGAGTACCGTTCCTCCCCAGGGCATACTGCTAGGGGTGCTGATCGAGTCTGGGCTTTTCTCTTGTCCCTTGTCAGAACCTGTGTAATAACCGAGCCCCCAGCCCCTAACCCCCAGGACTAGTAAGAAATGCAAGAAACCCCTTATACTTGGTAAAAGAATTTCTCCTAAGCCTTTTAGCCTCACCCCCCACACGGGAGGAGAAGTTAAATTCTGGGAAGAAGCTTGAACATAAGAAAGAAAGAAGGGAGGAGTGGATTCCCCGGGTGAAAAGGGCCTAGGTTGGTTTCAGGCCCAAATTGTTCTCAGAAATTTACCCAATACTTGGTTGCACCCTTTATTTGATGAATTGTGAGTTAATATACCTTAAGTCTGCATGTACCCCCACCCTGAATTGTGTAACCCCTTATGATATACCCCATCTTATGATGATGAAGTAATGTGTTTGTGATGTATCTTGTGACTTATGAATCAATACATGCCCTTACCTTGCGACCCCACTCTAACTGCTGTGATTGGCTTCTGTATTGCGCTCACTTGCTAATTATGCAGAATAACAGTATAAAAGGATTTCTCACCTGCTATTCACTGCTGCTTGCCTATATGGTATCAGCCCCCTGGAGGTGCACCTGCAGGCATATCAAATTGTCAATAAATTTCTATTAATTAATTACATCTGAAGTGGGGTCCATCCTTCTCTCTGGTCTGCCGTTTATTTCACCTGAAGACACCTTTACATAGGTGTTCATTCAGCTACCTGTGCCCCCTTCTTGAGGGTGTGGGAAACTTTGGAATATTCTCCTGTCTCATTCCTGGGAAAAACTCGATGTTCTTTCTAACACCTTCTTCCTAGGCACTTACCTCCCCTGTGGGAGACTCACCTGGTGCTCATCATCTCCCCAGGCTTTATCAGAAAGGAACACATGGGTCTGCCCCCCAAATACTTTCTCTGCTTTTGAAGGTTAAATAGCAACTTGGGGCTTGTTATGTTTACTATCCACCTGGCTCAGGGCCTGGGATGGGAGGAGCTCCAGACACTTCTCAACAGTTTACCAGCTCCCAAACTTTGTGTCTTTCTTTCTTAAATCTCTTCCTATTCCAGATTAGGTAACCTTTACCTAGTATTAGGAATGGGGGGACGGGATTAAACTGACTTTAATTCTCTCTCTTTTTTCATCTCTGTAGAATATACTTTATATCCTTACTTCTTTATGGCTTAACTTTGAAATACTAAAAGAAATCATGGTGCCCATGACTGTTGGTACCTGTAGAACTGGGACATAAATAAAATATAAAGAGAATCCACACATTCCTCTTAATCTTTCAGAGGCTATAATCTGTTGTCCTGTACTCTGAAAGTGTAAGCAGTTGGAGTCCTGATTGTTCTAATATGTCTACCCTTGAAAGATCAAACAGTGGTGAGCCTTGGGCAGAAACTTCGGCTTAGGATTGAGCCTGTAATGTTGTTTCCCCTCTCACGGGTGGGCAGGGGAAGGGTTGTATCCACATTATTGATATTATCAATAGTTTGCTTTAGCGATTCCTGAGCCTGTTGGAAATAAGTTAGAGAATAATTGGGATACTTTTAAATTACTATACAGTAAAATATAACATCTAATGAATAATACTACCCCATTCTCACTACCTGTGAGAAATATCACTAACTTTATTTGATTGCGTTTAAGTTTCAGCCTTCATAGAATGTATATTTCTCCATGCGGCAGCTAACAAAAGCTATGCGTGTGACTCAGCCTCCCTTTTGAATGCCTGGAGCTTGTTATAGAAGAGTAGGATGATTTATGAGAAAAAGCTAATCATTTTAGCACCTTGTAGCTGAGGACAAGGACTCTATTGCCAAGGTCACTGTCTAGGATCAGGAGGCTCTTAAGTTGTTTTTTTATGCCAAAATTATGCCAGAACAGCTTTTGGAAAGCTGAGAACCTGAAAAGACAGCTGTGAAATAAGGCACGCAGGTTTATCTCAAGCACTCACTAGGAAATTTAAGATTGTACATCTAGTCTCCCAGTAAAGAGTTCATTCTTCAGAAGGGGTAGATACCAACAGCTCTTAACTCAGGAACATGAAATAGCATCTGTGAGAACTGAATGTGTCCAACAAACACTATTTCTTTCCCCCTGCTTCTCCTTCCTCTCTCATTTTATTTCATTCTTTTGAAAAGAATTGATCAGACAGACCATGGAACACATGGTCTGTCCCATTTGTGACTGATTGTGGCCTTGACAAATGATGTAACCTGTACTCATCAGCTCCTTCTTCTTAGTGCAGGTACTAAAACATTTTTGCAGGATTAGTGTGAGGAACACTGAGGAAAGGTCTCTCTAGTGGGAAACGGAACTTGGCCTATTGTAATTTATATTTCCATGGTCATCTATAGGAACCGAGTTTTAAAAATGAGTTTCTTTTGGTATGTTGTGGTTGGTATCCTTCAAGCAGGGTGCTGGTCTCAGCATGTTGGACAACTCCAAGGAACAGGTTCTCTGGAAACTCAACTGAGTCAGTGGAAGTTGGCTTCAAACCCAGAGGACTTCTAACAATCTCAGTGCTTTTTTGTTGTGTGTTTGTTTTTCATTTCCACCTGTCAATTTTATTTTATTTTATTTCTTATTGTTTGGGATTCATTGAAGGTAGAAATAATTAGGTCACACTGATTGTATTTGTTACATAAAGTCCCTCTTATAATTGTGTGCCACCCCTGATAAGTGTGCCATACACTGATACCCTCCACCCCCTTACCTCTTCCCCTCTCCTGGCCCCCCATTCCCCTACCTCCCACCTTGTATTAGATTATCTACTGCCTTCATATTAGAATTGAGTACATTGAATTCTTGCTTCTCCATTCTTGTGAAATCTCATTTCTTTGCTGGGCTATTACTAAAGCATTAATGGGCTCATACCTTTCTAATGACAGTAGAATAAAAAGACTCAGGTGATTTAAGCTTTCTAATTGCAGTGTCCATCTCCTACGTCAAGACCTACCTCTTTTCCCCCGGGCACTTTGGTCTTTGTCTTTCCAGACCAATGTTCTCAGACTCTTCTGCATACCTGCAGAGCCTCTCCATTTTGGGAACCATGGGACATGGTGGGGTCTGAGGTACAAGCTAGTTACCTTTATTCTAATCTTCCATCAGCTCTGTCCTGTGACTTTCATTCCCTCACATTATCTGCTTTTGTCTCCGGGAGGAAGGATAAAAATAAACCAACCTACCATTTATTTAGAACCCATTATGTGGCCAGATACTATTAAGTGTCCACATGTGTAACTTTGTGTCATTTTATGGCAGCCCTATGAGACACGTATTATGCTCGTGAGGAAACTTATGTCCATACTGAGGTCTTATGGCTTCTAAATGGAAGTGCCCCATTTGCATGCAGGTATATTAACTCACACCCAGGTGATCATCCCAGAGTATTATGCTTGCATTTTTACTTTGCCTCTCTATACTTGATCTTCCATGCCCTTTTCTGTCTACTTTCTGTTGGTACAAGTATATACTGAACCTCCATTCTAATACTCATTCTCATTCTTTGGGTATAACTGCAATTGGATTATTTACTACAATTTGTCCCCTAATACCTATCTACCCTTGAAGACTGGTTTTATCTTTCTGCTGAAGGCCATCATACTGCCACCAAAATGTGCTGTGCACTGTCTGTCCTCCTCCCCCAGCTGCCTATGATCTAAGGCATTCTAGATTTGCAACTTGTCCAAGTCCTTTCTTTAATACCCAACACTCTCTAATATCCAACACAATGACATTCGATGTCTTTTGGCAGCATACATTATCCGTGTACTTTCAATTAATGTGAATTTTTGAAAGCTGCCTCAAACCTAGCATTTCTAGGTTCAAAATTAGAGAGAAATAATGTCAAGTTTATATAAAAACAAGAGACTCTAAAACTCACTTAAATATTTTAAATTGAACTTTCTGATACAACATCGTTGGTTCCTGTACACATTTTTCTTAGAGGAAAAAAAATTCTGCATCTTTGGCCATATACTTTTATATTAACTTTATTCTTTAGTCTTGCAAAATGATCGATAGCAGGGACATAGAGAGAGGTAGGAGGAAAGGAAAGGATAAGACAGAAAACAAGGGTTGTATCAGTGCCAGGATTGAAGCATTTTTTGGAAGCTGCTTGGAAATCTGAATGGAAAAGACTTATAGTCTATCATAAGAGTTCCGTTCCTTTCCTAAAGTCAATTTTTCAAAAACACATAGGAAGATCATCCTATTGCACTTTAGATTGAAGAGGAATAAAGCAAGTTATTTTCAAAAATGACATAAAAATAATTTAAAATGAAATAATGAATAGAATTTAAACAAGAACAAAATTGAGACAAAATACAATTTGAACAGCAAAGGGTGAAGATCTGCTTATAAAGGCAACTGCTAGTTTAAAATTGTTAGAACTAAGTATTGGTCTGTTGCTTTACAGTTTGCCATTGGAAATTGAAGGTATTTTTTTTTTTAATTTAATGGAAATATTTTTTCTAAATATCAATTGCATTATAGCTACAGATAGTCAAATAGAGCCTGTTCTTGAATCTGGTTAGTTCAAGGGAAGTCGAAAGGAATCCCTAAAAAGCAGAAACACCAACAGATAAACACGTATTTGTCTTTTTGTGAAATTGGTAGAAAGTATCAAGATGGTGCTATTAGTGTTTTGACTAGCATGCAGCTGCTCCAACATTGCTAAACTTCTAATATCATACCCTCTGGCAGAGTGGCATCTGTTTCTAACTGAAACCATTTTCAGCAGGATGGAGTAAATTGTTGGTCAATAATGAAGGTGTTCCAGAAAGATACTGGCTGTCTACCATCTTCCCAGCTGACCGCTTGAGGAGGGAGGGAGAGGATCCAGGAGAGCAGGAAAACCTGCATCATTGGCTTATTTTTCTTACATGGGAAGTTAAAGTGCAAGAGGCCTTTCTGAGACAAATTTTCCAAAACTCTCTTTTTTTATTCTGCTGCAATCTCTAAATGTTAAAATCAAGACATTAAAAGTGCTCTAGCACTGAAGTTGATCTATTGGTTTGTTTCAATTCCCACCCACATCATATAAAACATGCATTTTGACAACAAAATCTCTGAGAATCATGCTCATAAAAATGAGGGAAGCTTGTGAAGAATGGATGTGACCATCTAAATTACTTGAAACAACTGAAAGGAAAACCCAAAGGAATTAATGAAGATTTTCAACCTCACGTGAATAAGAAAATAGTTTTTTCAATCCATGTTGATCTAACAGTTTATTCAAGTCATTAAAAAGGACATGAGTGGCTGGGCATGGTGGCTCATGCATCTAATCCTAACCCTCTGGTGGGCCAAGGTGGGTGGATTGCCTGAGTTCAGGAGTTTGAGACCAGCCTGACCAAGAGTGAGATCCCATCTCTACTAAAAATAGAAAAACTAGCCAGTTGTTGTGGCAGGTGCTTATACTCCTAGCTATTTGGGAAGCTGAGACAAGAAGATTGCTTGGGCCCAAGAGTTTAAGGTTGCTGTGAGCTATGATGCCATAGAACTCTACCCAGGATGACAGAGTAAGACTATCTCAAAAAAAAAAAAAGAGCATGAGTGACCAAAACTCTTCTCAAAAGGAAACTGAAGAACTAAACCCATAAAAGGTGTTAGCTTTTGGAGTGAAGGTAAAGATGATCAGAAATGTATAAAATATCACATATGCCAAAAGAGAAAAGAATGATGAAGCCACAGACTTTTCTAAATACCATCGATTTTCTTCCTGAAGCAATACTCAGTTACTTCACTCTCCAGCTGTAAAGTGGGCAACAAGAATCTCAGCTGGCTCAAATGGGGGATCTCTGGTAACATCTTTACCAGGTCTTCTTAATAAGGTGTGACCACCTGGGTTTGACTAGTAGGTCTAAACTCTGATTCCCAACTCAAAAATTTTGTTCCCTTAGGGGACTTTTGGCAAAACTATTTGGAGCTATTTTTGGATGTCATAACTTCAAGGAAATGGGTGTTCTATGGCAACCAGTTGGTAGTAAAAGAGATGATGCTACATATTCTACGAGGCACAAGATAACTCTCCATAATACTTTAGCCACTTTGAAATGTGAATAGTACTGAGGTTGAGAAATACTGGTCCACACTCAGACTTAAAACTGAAACTAATGAAAAATGGGATAAAATTAGGAAAATAAAGGATAGTTTTCAAGAATGGGTTAAAATTGCCAGTACAGGTGAAACTGCAGAGTCCACAGAGAAAACAGTTAACCATTGGTATTACATAAATGTGTATATGTTTATTCCATAGATCAATTCAATATTTCAGTACATACTGGTGCTTATGTAACTTTAGATATTATTGCAAAATCAGAAGACCTCTGATTTGGGGGGCAAAAGGTAAATATTTTTCCTGGGTAAATAGCATGTTTTATTCTATAAAACATGTGTTGTACTGTCCTATGTGAAACATTAGAATGCAAATAAAATGGACATTACAATACCTCTATCTGGCAGTTGATTTTTGTCTTGGCTTGGGAGCATAATTTTTATATTATTGATATGTGTAGGAGTAGAAAAGCACAAATATGGATTTTGAAATTACTTGAAGGGATATAGTACTACTGGCATCATTCTAAAAATTTTCAGAGAAAAATTATTTAGACCTTGAAATCAAATAAAGTCAATAAGATGAATTTAAACAAGAAACATACTATTTGCATGACTTAATAATGGAGAATTTAGTCCTGGTACTAAACTTGCGTTTCCTTAAAATTCGTTTATATATTACTTGAGGATACAAAAGGCCAGATTTCTAGATGATATTGACAATACTGTATAGTGGAGATAGAGATTACAGATATTCTTCATATAGTAGGAAAAAGCATTCAATTACAGTTATCTACCATGGATTACTAAAATAAGAATGTCTTTAAACTAAAGGTCTTGTGTCAGGAAGCAAGGTTGTTCTTCTACTTTTGTGTAATGTGGTCAGCCTATTTATTTTGTACTGGAAATTTGTTGAGGTCTCTATTGGCACCCCAAGAATTATCTAAATTTTTGTTGACACTCTCAAGGATTAAATATTTTGTATAAAAATGGTGAAAAATCTGATTAAGAGACAAGTAGTATATTTGACAGTCAGCATTGTTGGCCTAATTTGGCATTTTGAACCTTAATTAAATTAAAAATAGTCTATCTGCATTTCAAATACTGAGAACAGGTACTAGGACTCCACTCATCTTCAATGCACCTACTGGCCTTATCTGGCAGGACTAAAGTGATCTGTACCTTTTGGGCATAAAAATAGCTCTGTTTTCTCTGATGGTTTTGTACTCTGGCCACCTGCAAGTATTACTAATGCTTTGCTTCCTTCTGAGGATAATTCACTGTGCACTAGATCACCTCCCACCTGTAATGGCTTTGGGCATGAAAATAAGCACCTCAATAACATGGCAGGGAGACCCCTGAGCTTTTGAAAGGACGGTGAACTTCCATGACAGATGTCCTAGTATAATGATTGAAATGGATTCTCTTTCTAGACACCCTGCCTTTCCTCTTTTAGAGGCTTACATAGCTATGTATTTTAATATATTACAATTTAAAAGCAAATATTATTCTTACATAGAAAGTCGGGGAAGTGTGTCTTTGCATATGTGACCTAATGTCTCACTTCTATTTAACTGAAGTAAGTAAGCCCATTTGAGCAATTCGAGAGTGGCTGTGCATGGAGCAGGGAAGAAAATAAATGTTTTTAGTTTACATTTTGTTGGCCCCTTAATGTCAATACTCAATAGCCCAAATTTGAGCTCATCAAGACATTCAGCATGCACGTTTCCCTGGATACTTTTCTTCCTACAAAGAAAAGTCATTGGAAAGTGTTCACATATTTGAGTACTGGATATGTGAAAACTTAACCTTCTTTTTCTTGATTTCAAAATATGAAGGGAGTACAAATTATTTTTTACATGGCTTGAGTCAGGGTAATAAATGTGCCATCACCAGAATAGGGTTCATTATACCCATTAGGTGAGTTTTTGCCCCTGGCATCTTCCTTTTTCCTCCCTCCTTGATTTCCAATGGCCCACTTTTAAAATCACTAGAAGTGTGATGTTTGAAATGGTAGCCTGTAGTCACGCATGGGTGTTTAAATTTAAATGAATTACTTTAAATAAAATCTTGAAATCACTCTTTTACTTACCATGGCCACATTTCAAGAGTTCGGTGGCAACAGGTAAACTGCATGGACCAAGATGATTATAAACATTTCTTTCTTTGCAGAAATGTCTATTGAACAGCATTAGAAAATAGATCTAGAATAAGCCCTGGCAGACAGAAGTCACGGAAATGCAGATAATCAGAAAATGTTTTCTTTCACTGTGTGAGTTTCTAAAGACCTTTAGTGAAGATCTATCAATAGAATGCTGCTACATAGTTTTAGGAAAAGGAAGCTGTCATGAAAGTTAATTTTATGTGACAACTTGAATGGACAAGGGTGTGCCTGGACATTTGGCTAAACATTACTCTGGTTGTTTCTGTGAGGCTGTTTCTGTAAGAGGTTAACATTTGAATAAGTAGACTGTGTAGAACAGATTTCCCTTCTCCTCATTAGTGGGTGAGCCTCATCCAATGTATAAAGACATAAACAGAATCAAAACCCTGAGGAAGAGAGAAATCCTGCCTGACTGCTTGAGCTGGGACTTTAGTCTTTTTTTGCCTTTACTGAAACATCCACCCTATGTAGATCTCACTCAAGCTTGCTGGCTGTAGGACTGGAACTTTCACCATTGGTTCTTCTGGGTCTCCAGCCTGCTGACTGCAGTTCTTAGGATCTCTTTGCCTCCATAATCACGTGAGCCAATTTCTTGTAAATAAACCTCTCTGTCTCTCTGTTTGTCTGTATATATGCACAGACACATATGCACATTTGCATATTCAAATCTATATTCTCACACACACACACACACACATCCTGTTTGTGTAAAACCCTAGTATACCAAGAGAGGAAGAGATAGAAGTCTTTGGTAAAATATTTGGAAGGTGAAGTTTGTCCTTGAATTTCCTTTCTTTGTATTTTACCTTACCAAGATCCAGCAGGAAAATGATCCCATAAGGGAGATGAGTGCTTACTTGTGAAGCAGGAAAAGATGAAAGAGGCAGAACACTAGACACACTAGACACAACCAGGTAGAGCTGCAGGAGAGCAAGATCTGAGAGCCATATAATAAATTATAAGTTAGGCAAAACCTGGATTCCCAATAGCAAAATAAAATTACGAGACTGCAGATCATTAGTCAAGGTGAATCTTAGGTATCTAAAAACATGATTGATTATTCTTAAGATGCCCACCTGGTGGCTTAGTGATTTTGAGAATCTCATTACACTGCTTAAAATAAAAACGGATGTGCTCTTGGGCCAGAGCAGTAGATCAATGATGGAAGATTTGAAGCTCCCATTTAGCCAGCACCTTATTTTACACTGCAATTTAGCAGGTTACAAAAGACCGTTGAATCATCACTGTGTGCAAACAAATAAGCAAACACTCATTTTTTTTCATGATTGAAGAAATAAACAAGAGTGGTATTAATTATCTGGCTAAAATAAATTATAATGAATGCAAGCTCATTACTGTTGAAATCAATGCATGCATAGCAGAAGGTACATTTCCTGAAGTCGACATACTTAATTACATTTGGAGTAATAAAGGGAGTAGGCATGAAGTCCAATGTCTCTTGAGCCTAAACATTAATTTTGATCTAATTTACTTTTCCTTGATGTTGAGAAAATGAAAAGGCAAACAAAATTAAGAGACCAATGTTAACTTCATTAGCTTTGTTAACAGGGGATTGTAAGCTGTTTATAGCATGTGTATTCCACATTGTGAGCCAAGAAAAGGTCACTTGATTTTAAAGCCGATAATGTTGTTATAAAAATACAGGTAGCCATATGGCCTTGCTCTCTCTATGAGCATACAGGAAACATGTGTAACACTAGAAGAACCACGGTGACAAGCACACAGAAAATATCTTGATACTGTAAAGAGTATGGCACTTCAGCTTTTGTCCAAGGATTTTTCTTTTTTTTTAATCCCTTTCTCTTATCCAAACTGCGTCCAGGTTTTTATGTTTTCCTTGCTTTACATTCCCACATTCTTTTTGTTATCACCGGGGTTTGTGACTTTGCTTAAACTTTTAAGGTGTCTTTATGTGATTTCCTAACTAAAATGTGAGAACTCCGAATCAGATTTCCTTACAACATCAAGCACAATGTTGGGCAAAAGGTGTATTCCTGGGTAAATAATTGTTGGATGAGCAATCCAAGAATGAAACTGCTGCTATCCATTACATCCCATGGCCCTGATTGACATGATTTTTTTCCCATTGAAGAGACAATAACCTGGTCAGATAAATGGTCTGATAATTATTTTTATCAGACTGCTTGATTCTGAGAGATAACAGGTTTGGATTCAGAGAAAGAGTTTTGATTTAGAAGGACCGGTTACCACTCAGAAGCTGCAGGCTGGTAGCATCTGTTTGATTCACTGTGTCTGATCAGCATTTCCCATGTAACCTTATCCTTAGTAAGGTAAATGTTAAGTCTCAGAGAGAAAATAATTTCTGTTGCTTTTTTTTCTGGTACAAATACTCAACTTTTAAGAATTGTGTTATTTATGATGGCTCCCTCATGGGTGATAATAGGACTAGCGAAAGAGGGGTATCAGTAAGAATGTCATTATATCATTCTCTTTTTAACACTTCCCATTGGTAAAATAATAGTGCTACAAATTGGATGATATACTGAAATGCTGTAAAGTTGGTAGTTTCCTGGGTAGTGTTACAGTGAAATCTGAAGATATTTAAGTGGAAGACAAGTGATATCTGTTTCAGGTGAAAAGCTAGAGACAAAATTTTCCTCCTGGTCCCCAACCTGCAGAGACATTTGGGAATGTCTAGAGATGTTTTGGAAGCCACCTGAGAATGAATCGCCCACCTGATGCTTTCTGAAATACCTTAATAGATACTTCTTAAAAACAAGGACTTTATTCTACATAGCCATGTAATGGTGAAAGTCAGAGCATTAACATTAATACTTTAACAATCCAATTCACAAAACCCGTTCAAGTTTTGCCAGTTGACCAATGTGTTTCTGCATAGCAAAAAGATCTGGGTCAGAATTAGTGTTGCGGTTAGTTGCCATGTCTCTTTAGTCTCTTTCAGTGTGAGACAGTTCCCAGTCCTTCCTGGATTTGATAATTTTGCTCCATTTATTTTGTAGAATGTCTCCCATCTGGGTTTGTTTAATGCTTCCTCATGATTTGATTTGAGTTGTGCATCTTTGGCAGAAATATTGTAGAAATGATACTATATGCTCTTTCCTGGCATACTTTCAGGTAGGCAAGATTTTGATTTTTCCCCTCACCTATGTTTGCTTTCATCACTTGATGAAAGGGATGCCTCCACTGTACAGTTACTCACTGTAAAATATTTTGTGGGAAAGTATTTTAAAACTGTGAATAATAGCTCATCATCTGCCAAACCTTCAATTTATTCATTTAAAAGGGAAGCCCTTTTCACCCTGCACCTTCTCCGAACTTTTGAGTTGACAACTGAGATGATTTTGATACTGGGATTCTGTGCCATTTTTATGTAATTCTTGCTCTTCTCTCAACCTGGTGATCCCATCCTCTAAATGTGACAGCAGCTGGTAATTACAGAAGCCATTACAGACAGAAGTATCCCAGCTTCATATCACTGGGGTCCCAGAACACTTCATGGGAGCAGACACCATTGTCTTCAGATTGTCACTCTGGAAGACTTATTATAATGATGGTCTCTTAAAGATACCAGGTATAGGCAGTTAAAGAACTATACTCTATGTTAATCAAGATTATACTGTTCATAAAATTATTCACCGTTCTCATTCACCCCCTCCCCCGACCTGCTCTTTGCATTATCACTGTCTTGGAATCCGATGACTATCGTCTCAGCTGTTCATGCTTTGGGCTTCATCTTTGGACCTTTTGCTCCACACTTGAAAATATCTCTCAATGCCACAAGGTTCTAACTTCTGTATTCTAAACTAATAAGAACAGAAATCTGTGCAAAATTATATAATGCCTTGTAATACTCTGATGATGTGCTTGCTTTACTGTGCAAATTTCCATTCTCACAGTATGTCTCTTGAGGTTCCCTATTGCAACAATAGATTTTGGCTTAAGCACTAGGTTGGTAGGCTGGTATGAGAACCTCAGGACCCACTGCTACCCTTGTCTCATGCAGCATTGTGGAGCTTGGTAGGCCAGTTGGGCAAGGGGCTGGCCTTGACTTTTGTGACAATAAGCCAGCCCATAGGCACCATGCCAACTGAATTTTAAAAGCATCTCAGTCTAGTTTCTCCTTTGCTCTCTGCTATTCCAATTAGATATTTATTTAATGTGGACTCTGGTGTGACATTCCCTTGGAATTATGTGAGAAGTTGAATGTCACTCTCTGCTCTGGTTCTCTTCCCTTCAGCTTTTCTCCAGCATTTTCCCTTGATCAGCCTGTCATTTGCAGTAGTACTGTTCTGCGTTAAATATAGCAGAAGCACTTTTAGACAGGAAGGGAGATGTCAAAAACTATAACTTTAGCAGTTAAAGTTTACTACTACTACCATTCCTAGTCAATACCAAAATTTCTTTTATTTTTATTTAAATCAATATGTATTTTTCAATATGCATTATGAAATGAGGAAAACTCATGAAAGTTACTTTGTCCTCTAGTTTTTAACTACAAACAACCTCTAAGTTCAATGGAGAATTTCCATGTAAAATATATTTGTGAGAGCCAAGTGGAAGCTGCACTAAAACCCATTTTTCCCTCTGGCAGGGGTTGTCATGGGATTTCCCATAGTGCAACTCTTTGTCACATGGATTTTCTGGCTGATCTTAATGTCAGAACTCAGAATGACAGAGGCGGTGGCAAAGTGGCCTTAGAAGCAGCTATTCAGAGAGGCCCCTGCACGAGCCTGTATAAATCCTGCTAGCGGCCCAACCTGAAAGCACAGATTCTGAAAACACTTAAAAGATGCAAACATGTTATATAAGAGATGAAGCAAACCATGTTTTAGTACCAAGTGTTAAGCAGATTTGTGTTTTTACTTTTAAGTAATGAAACTGTAAATTGGAGACAGGGGCAACAATGAGTAAGTGGGCTGGTAGAGGGGAGCAGAGCTGGTTTGTCCTCCCTGTGGTAATCTGTTGGGTCCCTCAGGGGGCGCCTCTGAGTACCATGAAGTCTCTGGGCACCATGAAGAAAGAAGGGGGAGGCAGTAGATTATGATATAGAACTAAAGATTTTATAGCCTTGCTGAAAGATGATTGCTTTAATGTGGTCACTAAAGAAGTGTGATACTCTGTACAGGAGCCAAAGAGCTTGACAGTTTTCAACAAGCATAGTGTTGTGTTGTCTGCAAAGCAGGCTTATCTATTCTGTCTCCTATTGGCTGCTCAATTTTGTTATATTTGTGCAATAATACAGCCACAATTGAATTACTTGCTATGTATTGGGCACACACAGATGATATATATATTATCTCATTTTATTTGTTTAACATTCCAATGAGGTAGATATCATCTTCCACACATCCCCATTTTACAAATAAAGAATCTGATCAAATAAAGTGGTTAGCTCACATTAGCGTAACTAAGTCTGAATTTGACCCAGATCTATCTGATTTCATTTCATAGAGATAGTATTTAAGAGACTACACTCTGGAAGATTCTTTAGAATCTAGATTTTTATTCTGGCCCTCTAGGTACTATATTTTAACTGACTAAGATGAACAGTTACTGGCAACATCAGTCAGCCTGTACTGAGGCATAAGCCACCCCCAAACTGGGTGTTTTTTTTTTTTTTTAATAATCATTTAGTTTATGATTTTGTGGACTGGCAGTTTGAATGTGCTTGCTAAGCAGTTTTTGTAATCAGAGGCAGGTTTAATGATTCTTGGCTGAACTCTCTCACATGTCTGGGACCTCAGCTTGGATGGTGGGGATGACCTCCCTCCAGGGGATTGCTCACCCCTCGGTAGGAGAGAGCCTGTGGCTGTTCACATGGTGGCAGAAGTGCCTCAAAAGCACCAAGAGAAGCCGGGATGTGCAAACACTTTCACATCTCTATTTGTGTCCATTCTCATTGACCTCAGCTAGTCATATGGCCAGCCCAGACTCCAAAAGCAGAGAAATAGATTCTACCTCTATCAGGCAGAATCTGCAACATCACTACGCAAGGGCATTACATCATGAAGGCACCACACGACAAAGTTGTGAATGCAGAGAGAGTAAAGAATTTTTAATCATTTAAAAAATCTATCACACTTGCCTAATTCTGTCCAGTCCTTTCACAAATGTGTCGTGCTTCTCATAGATAAGAACCAGATAAAAATTAGAACTATGTTGTAGGAAACCATTCTTCTCTATGAACTTAGACTCACAATGAAGAAGCCTTCCCTGTCTTACTGGTTAAGTAGTGAAAAATGCTCATAGGCCTTAAGCAAATGCAAAACATTGGACTGCCAAAGTCATTACTCAAATCCCTTTTTAAATTTAGAAGAAGGATTCTAAAATGAAAGTTTATAAGCTGTGAGTGAGTTTTTTACAATGACTGTTGTACAGGCATCCATAAAAATAAAATACTTTTTGTTTGAACATAATCTAAAAACCAAGAACACTTGTTTGTTTGAGCTTTGAATAATCTCCATGAAAATTCAAAAGTGGGGAATTACAAAATTTGGAAAACCCTCAGAGAAGCCAAATTTTAAAGAAAATAACAATAAAGGGCCCCTTTGGCAAGAAAAAATAATATTAAATGCCATGGGGAAAACATATTATTATGATGAAAAGGGAGATACCTATTATCACATGGAAATACAAGCAACTTCCCCTAGGATTTTTTACCTCTATCATTTGTTTTGTAGTTACACGGCAGAGACATTTTTAGTGCAATGTTTCTTGTCCTTCACAGTCTTCTTGATTGTTATTGGGTCTAACTCTCTACCCTTAAAAGCGATGAACCATTTCAACATGACTAGGGTACTGGAGGTCACATTTGCATCATGGCCCCAAAACTTGAAACAAAAGCTACCTCACCTCTCCATGTGAGGGGAGTTTGTTATTCTGGACTAGAACATATCCCCTTGAGTGCAGTGAACTTCCTAACAATCAACAAGAGATGCTTCATCATATGAAGTAAAAATTAAAATCCACATTGGGTGTAAAGAAAGTTTGAGATGGAAGAGGGGCAAGATGGCTGACAGGTGCCAGCCTCCGACAGAAGCTCCTGTTGAGAGGGAAGGATAATGTCTGGAAAATACCCAATAATGTTGAAGATTGGGAGCCCAGCTGAGAAAGGAGAATGATATCTGCAGGACACCTCTGCTGAGGCAAGCTGAGATTCCAAGAAAGCAATCTCCAGGTACATAATACATCCCAAAGGAAAAGTCTCCATCCCCTCCCCCAAGAAAGTTGTGTTTTTTTCTTTGTTTTTTCTTCATCTGCTCCTGTAAGTTTTCTATAGGCAAATGGTGAACTGAGGACATATTATCTCACCCCAAGTGTGAGAGCTACAGGAAGGGGGGTCTACTCCCCTAGAGGGACCCTGCTGAGATCCTGAATACTCTCTTGCCAGGCAGAAAAACTGAACGAATGTTTTTTGCTACCATTTTGAATTTCCAGTCCACCATTCCCCCCTTGCCTACAGCAAGCATGGCCCAAGAGCACTGTCCCCCACCCCTGCGAGACCAAGCGCCCAGTCCTGGCCCTGCAGCCAGAGACCTGTTAGAGCCACATGCATTCCCTGTGCACCAGTGATCCCCACTCCCACAGCCCAGCCTGAGACCTACAAGAGCCTTGCGAGTCCTGCAGGCGGCCATGGATTTCCCAGCTCCAGGGCTGGGTGGCCACCGAGTTTCCCACTCCCAGCACCCGGGTCAGGTGGGCCAGAACTGCTTCCTAGACCTGTGGGTGGCAGTGGAATTCCCCTCTCCTGGCACCTGGGCCAAGCAAGCCCAGAACTGCTTACTAGACTCACAGGTGGCTGCTGAGTTCCCCACTTCTGGCACTGGGGTTGAACAGGCCCAGAACTGCTTGCTAGACCCAAGCACACCCATGGGCAGTTGCTAAGTTCCCCACTCCCAGCACCCGGGCAGGACAGGCCCAGAACTGCTTGCCAGACTCACGTGAACCCCATGGGTGGCCACTGAGTTCCCCGCTCATGGCACCCATGCCAGGCCAGGCCCAGAACTGCCTGCTAGAGCCATGTGCTCCCAGCATCCCCAGACAGTGGTCCAAGAATTACAAGGAAATGGTCAGTTGAGAGGGAACCATACTAGAAGGGTAGTACCCTGAGGTGAAGATCAGCAGCAGCAGCAGCGGGAACAATAAGGCTCACACCACTGAGGCTCTTCAGGATAGACATGCTCTGCCTCTTTGGGAAACCAGAGGAAGCTGGCACCTTCTCTGGTGGCAGCCACTGACTGAACAGTTCTGATATGAACTATTAACAGTGTAAATTCAGCATGGGGCAGAATCAGCAGAAAAACTCTGGCAACTTGAATAACCAGAGTAGATCAACTCCCCCAGGGAAAAATGGAGCAGATGCAATTAAAGACTCCATCCATAAACAGATGGTTAAGATGTCAGAAATTGAGTTCAGAAATTGGATAGCATTTAAGATAAACAGAATGGAAGAAAGGAGGGAATTAGAATTTTAAGAAATTATTCAAAAGATATCTCAAGAAATTATTCAAAAGATATCTCAAGAATTCAACGATTTCAAAGATAAAGGACTAAAGAATTTGAAACACTGAGTCAAGAGGTTGCAGCCCTCAAAGATCTGAAAAATATGGTAGAATCTTCAGTAACAGAATGGACTAGGCATAAGAAACGATCTCTGACATTGAAGACAAAGCTTCTGAACGTGCCCAAGTGTGCAAGAATGAAGAGAAATGGAGAGCAAAAACAGATCACTCTCTCAGAGAGCTCTGGGATAATTCAAAGAAAACTAATATTCGTCTTATAGGAATCCCGGAAGGAGATGGAATGGCTTCACAAAGCACAGAGGCTCTACTTCATGAAATTATGAAAGAGAACTTTCCAGACATGCCAAGAGATTCTGAAATTCAGATATCAAACAATTTCAGAACCCCAGCATGACTCAATCCAAATAAGACATCCCCTAGGAACATCATAATTAACTTCACTAAAGTTAATATGAAAGAGAAAATTCTGAAGGCAGCTAGACGTAAGAAAACCATAACCTACAAGGGGAAGAATATTAGAATGACTGCAGATCTCACTGCTGAAAGCTTTCAGACTAGAAGAGGGTGGTCATCGACTTTTAATCTCCTAAAACAAAATAACTCCTATATCCAGCTAAACTGAGTTTCATTTATGATAGAGAAATTAAATACTTTAATGACATTCACACATTGAAGAAATTTGCTATAACTAAACCAGACCTCCAGGATATTCTCAGACCTATCTTCCGTAATGACCAGTGCAATTCTCCACCACATAAGTAAACTCACACAGAAAATTCTGATCAAATTCCAACTTCCACAGTGGCGAAAGGATTAAAGATGTCCACTGGACTTTTGAAAAACTCGATACTCATAATTATACCAGGCTTATCAATATTCTCAATCAATGTGAATGGCTTAAATTGCCCTCTAAAGAGGCACAGGCTGGCTGACTAGATACAAAAACTCAGACCAGATATCTGCTGCACACAAGAATCCCATCTTATCCTAAAAGACAAATATAGACTCAGGGTGAAGGGATGGTCATCTATATTCTAGGCAAATGGAAAGCAGAAAAAAGCAGGTATCGCAATTTTATTTGCAGATACAGTAGGCTTTAAACCAACAAAAGTAAGCAATGATAAAGATAGACACTTTATATTTGTTAAGGGTAATACTCTATGATGAGATTTCAATCATCAATATTTGTGCACCCAACCAGAATGCACCTTAATTTATAAGAGATAATCTAATAGACATGACCAACTTGATTTCTCTCAGATCCATCATAGTTGGGGATTTTAATACTCCTTTGGCAGTGTTGGATAGATCCTCCAACAAGAAGCTTAGCAAAGAAATTTTAGATTTAAACTTAAGCATTGAGCATTTGGATTTAATGGACATCTACAGAACATTTCATCCTAACAAAACTGAGTACACATTTTTCTCATTAGGCCACAGAACATACTCCAAGATCAACCACATTTTAGGTCACAAGTCTAACCACAGAAAATTTAAAAGAATAGAAATTATTCCTTGCATCTTCTCAGACCATCATGGAATAAAAGTTGAACTCAGTAACAACAGAAATATGCAGACTCATACAAAAACATAGAAGCTAAATAACCTTATGCTGAATGATAGGTGGGTCAAAGATGAGATAAAGAAGGAAATTACCAAATTTTTGGAACAAAACAATAATGATGACATGAGTTACCAAACCTCTGGGATACTGCAAAGGCAGTCCTAAGAGGGAAAATTTAGCACTGCAAGCCTTCCTCAAGAGAACGGAAAGACAGAAAGTTAACAACTGAATGGGACATCTGGAAAGGAAGAAAACTCCAATCTGAAACCCAGCAGAAGAAAAGAAATAACCAAAATTAAAGCAGAATTAAATGAAATTGAAAACAAAAGGAGTATACAAGAGATCAATAAATCAAAAAGTTGGTTTTTTGAAAAGGTCAATAAGATAGATAAACCTTTGGCCAACCTAACTAAGAAAGAAAGAGTAAAATTGCTAATTTCAGCAATCAGAAATGGTAAAGTCGAAATAACAACAGACCTGTTAAAAATTCAAAGAATCCTTAATGAATATTGCAAGAAATTTTATTCTCAGAAATATAAAAATCTGAAGGAAATCGACCAATACTTGGAAGCACACCACCTTCCAAGACTTATCCAGAAGGAAGTGGAAATGTTGAACAGACCTATATCAAGTTCTGAAATAGAATCAACTATATAAAATCTCCCTAAAAAGAAAAGCACAGGACCAGATGGCTTCATGTCAGAATTCTACCAAAACTTTAAAGAGGAACTAGTACCTCTACTACTTAATCTTTTCCAAAATATAGAAAAAGACGGAATACTGCCCAACACATTCCATGAAGCAAACATCA
>NW_003852436.1:2250758-2273384 GCF_000181295.1 Otolemur garnettii
CAGCAAACCCACAGCCAATATTGTACTGAATGGAGTTAAATTGAAACCATTTCCAACAGATCAGGAACCAGGCAAGGGTTGCCCATTGTCTCCATTTCTCTTTAACATTGTAATGGAAGTTTTAGTCATTGCAATTAGGGAAGAAAAGGCAATCAAGAGTATCCATATAGGATCAGAAGAGATTAAACTTTCACTCTTCACAGATGACATGATTGTATACCTGGAAAATACCAGGGATTCTACTACAAAACTCTTAGAAGTGATCAAGGAATACAGTAGCATCTCAGGTTACAAAATCAACACTCATAAATCAGTAGCCTTTATATATGCCAACAACAGTCAAGCTGAAAAAATAGTCAAGAACTCTATTCCATTTACAGTAGTGCCAAAGAAGATGAAATTTCTGGGAGTTTACCTAACAAAGGATGTGAAAGACCTTTATAAAGAGATCTATTAAACTCTAAGAAAAGAAATAGCTGAAAATGTTAACAAATGGAAAAATATACCATGCTTATGGCTGGGAAGAATTAACATTGTTAAAATGTCCATACTACCCAAAGCAATATATAATGTTAATGCAATCTCTATTAAAGTTCCATTGTCATACTTTAAAGATCTCAAAAAAATAATATTTTGTTTTATATGGAATCAGAAAAAACCTTGAATAGCCAAGACATTACTCAGAAATAAAAACAAAGCAGGAGGAATCATGCTACCCAACATCAGACTATACTATAAATCCATAGTGATCAAAACAGCATGGTATTGGCACAAAACCAGAGAGGTAGATCTTTGGAACAGAATAGAGAACAAAGAAATGAACCCAACTACTTACCATTATATTATCTTTGACAAGCCAATTAAAAACATCGAGTGGGGAAAAGATTCCCTCTTTAACAAATGGTGCTAGGCAAACTGTCTGGCAACCTGCAAAGACTGAAACTGGACACACACCTTTCACCACTAACTAAGATAGACTCTCACTGGATTAAAGATTTAAATTTAAGACATGAAACTTTAAAAATACTAGAAGAAAGTATAGGGAAAACTCTTGAAGAAATTGGCCTGGGCAAATATTTTATGAGGAGGACCCCTGGGCAATTGAAGCAACATCAAAAATACACTACTGGGACCTTATCAAATTAAAAAGCTTCTGCACAGCCAAGAACACAGTAAGTAAAGCAAGCAGACAACCCTCAGAATAGGAGAAGATATTTGCATGTTATGTCTCCAACAAAGGCTTAATAACCAGAATCCACAGTGAACTCAAATGTATTAGCAAGAAGAGAACAAGTGATCCCCTCTCAGGGTAGGCAAGGGACTTGCAGAGAAATTTCTCTAAAGAAGACAGGTGCATGGCCTACAAACATATGAAAAAAGTGCTCACCATCCTTAATCATCAGAAAAATGTAAATCAAAACTACTTTGAGATTAGCCCATATCACAAAATCACAGATTCTGGTGTGGTTGTGGAGAAATTGGAACACTTCTCCACTCCTGATGAGATTGCAAACTTATATGTTCCTTTTGGAAAAACATCTGGAGAACACTTAAAGAACTAAAAATAGACCTGCCATTTGATCCTATAATTCCTCTATTAAGTATATATCCAAAAGACCAAAAATCACACTACAATAAACATATCTGTATCAGAATGTTCATTGCCGCCCAATTTGTAATTGCTAGGTCATGGAAGAAGCCCAAGAGCCCATCCATCCACGAATGGATCAATAAAATTGTGGAATATGTACAGTATGGAATACTATGCAGCCATTAAGAAAGATGGAGACTTTACCTCCTTCATGTTTACATGGATGGAGCTGGATACTTCTTAGCAAAGTATCCCAAGAATGGAAGAAAAAGTATCCAATGTACTCAGCCTGACTATAAAACTAATTTATAGCTTTCATAGGAAAGCTATAACCCAATTTTAGTCCAGGAACATGGGGAGAGGGAGGGTAGGGGAGGGAGGAGGGTGGGTGGAAGGACGGTGATTGGTGGGATCACGCCTATAGTTCATCCTATAAGGGTACATGTGAATCTCTCTAAATGTAGAATATAAGTGTCTTAACACGATAACTAAGAAAAAGACATGAAGGCTATGTTAACTAGTTGGATGAAAGTATTTCAAATTGTATACAGAAATAGTACACTGTACCCCATGATAGTATTAATGTACACTGCTATGATTTAATAAAAAAATAAAAAATTTAAAAAAGGTCTGTTAAAAAAGAAAAAAAAAAGAAAGTTTGAGATATTTGTGTTTATATGTCTGTGCAAAGCAATAAAAAGAGATCTGTAACAGAAAAAAAAAGAACTTTTTTTGATGCCAAACAAGAAATAACACAACACAAAATTCTAAAGACATATATTATTATAGTTTCACATTTGGCTTTTCTTTTTCTTTTCTTTTCTTCTTTGTGTGTGTGTGTATGTGTGTATGTGTGTGTGCGCGCGGCAAAGGATAGGGTAATAATTTTAGATTAAGCTCCAGCAATTGCTCTTTTGGCAAATATTTGTTTTGAGGTGAAGAGCTCTTACATGAAAGAACATTAACAATAATGGCCATGAGGTGATGAATAACACACTTGATATTGTCCTGTAATTTTTGTAAATCACATACTATTGGTTGCGGATCTATTTGCTAAACACCACTCTGTAACAAGCAAGTTTCCAGAGGCTATTTTATCAAACTCTATTCCCCAAATGGCAAATTCGCAATGTGACCAGTTTCTGCATGGAGTGGCAGTGCATGTAGCTGAGCCCAGGTATAACTTTCACTCCTGATGCTATGGTTTGGAGGCTCACCCTCCACATCTCATGCTGAAATTTGATCCCTATTGTTGGGGGACAGGCCTAATGGGACTAGTCCAGGTTATGGGAGTAGATCTTTCATGAATGGCTTGGTGCCATCCTTGAGGTAATAAATTAGTTTTTGATCCATTAGGTTTTTGACCCATTAGTTCCTGCAAGGGCTGGTTGGTAAGAAAGCCTGGCCCCTTCCTTCTCTCTCTCCCCCTCTCGTTATGTGCTCCCTCTGCATGAAACTTCCCTTCCACCATGAGTTGAAGTCGCCTGAGGCTTTCCCCAGATGCCTAGTCATCCAGTCAGGAGAACTGTGACCAAAATAGACCTCTTTTCTTTACAAATTTCCCAGCCTCAGGTAACTCCGTTATAGTAACAGCAAATGTACTGAGACATTTGCTGTCATAGTTGCTTTGTTCAAGAGCCCACTAGACACTGATAGAGGGGGTTGGAGAAGACAATGAACTGACCTCTGCAGAAAAGGGTCATCTAATTCTCCTGATTATTGAAATCCTCCTTCGCTGATGGCAAATCCTCCTTGGCTTTGGTAAGCAGCACATGAGACACAAATGCCTTCACATTCCATAGCCACTGATAGAAATCTATTCACATAACAGATTTCACCCAACCGCTTCATCCTCAATTTTCTAATTCTGTTTCTTGTAAGTCTTTGAATTTCCAGCCAATCCCCTTCCCCAACCTATGGTTTGTCTCTTTATAGGTAAAATGAATGACCTGGTTCAATGCTCATAATTCTGCCCATGGGGGCAATTTCCCCTTCATCACAGCCCTATAGGGCAGTTCCAGAATGAGAGTTAGGGCTACAGCTGTTTTCTTTCAGTTAATGCCTGTATATTATGCAGACCATCTATCTGTAAAACAGATTTTTTCCTCTTCAGTTAACTCATCATAAAGGATTGTCAAATAAATCATAGATGAAGGCTGAGAGAAAGAAGGTAAATAGTAATAATAGGGCCCAGGTAGCTTCCTTGTGCCTCCTGTGCCTGCTCTAGCCCAAGAGCATGGGTATCACCTCTATTGCTGATGAAACATAGGCTTAACTTTGTGTCCTAATGGGTTAGACAACATTCAGTTCATGATTGGCAGTTCAGGTCATGTGGTAACTTCGTGGCCATTTTTCATGTGATCGGTCTCTGTGACAGCCCAATCACAAGGCAAAATCAGTTTCTCACAAGGAGAATTGTTATTTGCAAAGAATGCCATGGTTGTGCTTTAATCCCTGAAGGTCTGTGCTACAACTTTCTTGTTAGAGTCTACTGAAGTCTATGTACAGCATACTTATCTGCCACTGCACTTCTAGCATCATTGACTCTGTGGGTAATGCAGCCCAAGTAATGGAACAGCTTTGATGGAAGCCTGGACCTATGGCAGACACTTTTCTTTTTCTGGACCTCATTCACACATAGGAGTTTGCTTTCAGGTTCCTTAGTAAATGGGTCAGAGTAGCATGCCCAAATGAGGTATATTACTTTCTAACATCCAGATAGCTCTAGTAGATATTGTGCCTCTTTTTTAGTGTTAAGGAGGTGCCAAGTACAGCAATTTGTTCTCCATCCTGGAGGATTTCACAAAGGTGGTAGACTCCTGAGATTTTTAGTATTAATTTTCCACTCTTTGTTATGCAAGTGTCTTAATAATGCGTGCAGAGTGGTCACTGTGTCCTGTTTGTCAGTCCAATCAGCATAATTTCATCATTGTAACAGACCAGCATGATTCCACTGGAATGGAGAGGCAATCAGGATCTGGATTATGGTAGACTGGATTATGACCATAGTGCTGAGGATTGATATAGCCCTGAGATAGACAGTGAAAGTGTATTGCTGGCCATGCCAGCTGAAAACAAATCACTTCTGATGGTCTTTATGAACAGGCACAGAAGAAAATAGCATTTGCCAGATCAATAGCTGCATAGCAGGTACCAGAGAATGTGCTGATTTGCTCCAGCAATGAAACCACATTTGGAACAGCAGGTGCAACTGCTTGATAATGTTTATGATAATCTATTGTCATCGTCTAAGATCCATCTGTCTTCTGCACAGGCCAAGTAAGTGAATATGGAATCTTTGCCTAGTGAACTTACATTAATCAGTTCAGCCTCATTCATCTTCATAGTCCTCCCATCCTGATCACACACCCTTAAGATGTATTATTGTACATATTCCTCAGGCTTTGTCAATATAAATTGGCAAATGATGCAATTCTTTTGTTATGGGCTGCACTTCTATATGAGTCATACTTTGAATATCATTCTTTCAGACCTGCTGAGATATGGGTTTAGTTACAAGTTATAAGGTGGATCCGCAGTCTTATGAAACATAAGACCCTCAAGGGAGGACAATACTTCTTCAGACTAGGAGGAACTAACTATCTTAGATAGGAATGGAAGGGCTGTTTCTACTGAAAAGGGGGTTTAGCAAAATTTATAGTTTCAAGGTACAAAGTATGCAACTTTATTACAATTTGCTCATAGTTCCCATCTCAATTTTCAGTATCCCAGACCATCCCAATTAATGGCATAACTTCAACAAAAGAGATTGTATGACAGCAAAAATTTGATTTTTGCTGTAATTTAGTCTTGTTCAGATTATACTTTGGGTTTGATTTTTGGAAAACTTGACCCTAGGCTAAAGTTTTTTCCAGATTTAGGTTTTAGGATATGGATTATAGTATATAAGATTTTAGGGCAGACACAGAAGCTTTCAGGTCCCTTATCTGAACTAGGAATTTGAAGCCCTGAGCTCTTTTTTTTCTTTCAATTTCTTTGGCTCATTGGAATTATTCAACCAATCCCACAATTCTCTTTATTTTTGCTAAAATGTTCTATGGCAGCAAATAATTGGTCATCTAGAACCTGACCTTCTGTAGACACTTGACTATCAGTATCTTCAGGTATAATCTTAATAAATGTTTTGCTATTGCATTCCATGGACTACCAGTGTTCTCTTCAATACTAGAAAAAGTATCATTAGCACTTTACTATAATCATTTTAGAAACCGGAATGCCCAGAAAAATTGAACCAATTCAGGTAATTCATCCCCAAGAATCTGTTTCTCATGATCACTGTTAGCACCAAATGTTTTATCAGACTTTTATTAAAGACACACAGAATATATATATCTGACTTTATACAATTGGGGGAATCTCTATAATACTTTGCTTTTTGCCTGATGATGGAATTTGAAATCTTCAGGGAAGTCCACAGGAAAAATGTCAGGAACAAGAGATGTCTATAAATCAGGGAAGAGCAAGAACAGAATGGAACTCACAAGCAAGAACTGGAGCTTAAAAGGATTACCTGAACCCACATCAGTTCTTGCTGTCTAAGTGATGTGGGTGTCCCCCAGGAGAAGCTGGTGTCATTTATCATGAAACGCATATCCAGTCCCAGGAATTAGATAAGCTGAGAGTTCATCCAGGTGTAAACGCATGTAACTGTAGGCCTGGCTGTTGTTCCATACCAGTTAAGGTAGCTCCATAGATAAGAAAGTTGTGATGAAACAAGCACTCACCTTAGCTTTCTGATCTGGGTAAATTTATATGCCACTTTGACTGGGCTAAGAGCATTTCAGATAGCTGAGAGAGTATTATTTTTGGATGTATCTGTGAGACACAGAATTTCCAGAAAAGATTAGAAGTAGAATCAGTAGACTGAGTAAAGGAATGTGGGCAGCTATGATCCAATCTACCAAAGGCCTAAATAAAGCAGAAAGTTAGAGGAGGGTGAACACATGATCTCTGTTTGTGTGTGGGATATCTATCTTCTCCTGTCTGCAGATATTGAAGCTCCTGGTTCTTGGGCCTTCGGGTTTACACCAACATACCCTCCAATCTCGTCTTACTCTTCTCCTTTGGCCTTAGAGTAGGAGTTGCATAATTGGGTCCCCTGATTCTCAGTCCTTCATGCCTGGACTGAATTACACTATTGGGTTTCCTGGTTTTCCAGCTTGCAGATGGCAGATTGAGGAACTTGTCCTCTGTAAGTACATGAGCCAATCTTTATGTCTTTCTCTTTCTCCATATATATGTACATATATATATATTATGTAATATATAAATATATATATTAATAGAGAGACATAAAGATTGGCTCATGTACATATATATATATAGTTTTTTACACACACACACACACACACACATAGTTATGCACCATATAACAGATTGGCTCAAAAAATGCATCATATAAAGATTGACTGATAACTATATATATATATATAGTTATGCACCATATAACAACATTTCAGTCAACAATATACTGAATATACAACATAACATTATAATGCCATATTTTTACTGTATCTTTTTGTTTAAACATGCTTAGATACACAAATACTTACTATTGTGTTCCAAATGCCTACAGTATTCTGTATAGTAACACACCATACAGATTTGTAGCCTGCAAACAAGAGACCACACATCATGTGGTCACCATGCGGTGTAATAGGCTGTGCCATTCAAGTTTGTGTAGTACTGTCGTGACCCCTAATGCCCTGTCCCCATCGCTGCATGAAGGAAACAGGTGTGACTTGGATAGAAGTACAAGCTTGCAAGAGGTGGGCTAAACTTAAGTGCAGGGTAGCCCGAAGCAACCTCTGCAGTAGCTATTTATTGAGATGGTACATGACAGGTCGGGGAAAATTAGACAATGACTATGTGCTTAAGAATTGCCACGGTGGGCTCTCTCTCCAGGACTCTAGAGGATGATTAAGCTTTAACACCTGTGGATGAGTTGCCCGAGGGTCCATCCCCAAGCTGCAAATCATCTCATTCAGAGGCTGTCTGGCTCTTGGCATCCTCTACGTAGTACACTTGTTTGCACAACAAGATTGCCTAATGGTCCACTTTTCAGAACATGTTCTCATTGGTAAGTGACACATAATCACACATACAGTTCTCTAGAGAACCCTGACTAATGTACCTTTCACATAAAGAAACAAAATGACTGATGCTTCACTTCTGCCTTTCAAATGTCACAAAAAGATTTATTGTGTTCCACCCTAACTGGAAACATAGGGAATGTACTTCTGACTAACATAATTTGCCCCAAGTTGACACATTACAGTGATCACACAGACTGAAAAAGAAAATCCTATAATCATCTCTCAATAAATGTCAAAGAAGTATTTGACAAAATTCAACATTCATGCATAATAAAAACTTTCAGTAAACTAAGAATAGTTGGAAATGACCTCTACTGGATAAAGAGCATCCTGAAGAGCCAGGCAAAGATGTGTGCTCCACCTCGTATTTAAGGCCATACTGGAGATACTAGTCAGTACAATAAAGCAAGGTAAAAAAATAGCATGCATATATATCAAAAGAAGAACAAGCACTTTATTCACAGAAGACATAAAAAACCTCTGTGTAGGGCTTGTAACCATAATATCCAAGCTAGACATGGCATTAATTACAGAACTATCAGCATAGGTACAAGTTTTGGCAATAAATTAGGATCTTTGAGGCTCCCTCTTAGGTGAAGGGCTGACTTTTATTTGCTGGATCATCAAGAAGTAAAGAGGAGATTCTGGGAGTGGGCTTGGGCAGTCTGGGTGGCATGAAGGGGACAGTGGCTATGTAGCAATGGGAATAATTCAACTGATATGAATTAGCAACCTTTCAGCCTAGACTCTATGACTGCTGTTCTTTGAGTGGTTCTCTGATTTACCCTTTTGTCTTTCTCTGTTAACAGAACCAACCTAGTGCACAGATGTCTTAAGTAGGTAACTAACTCTTATCAAATAAGTAGAAGATAAAATGAAAATTTCCACTGAAAAGCTTTTGGTCTTCGCTGGGAGATCAGACCTGTGCATAGGAATCCAAGGAAGTACTCACATCAGGATGACCATGCAAGATGGGCTTTATATGGATGTGTGGAGAGAACCTAAATAATCAAGTGCTTAGAGGCAGTGAGTTTGGTTCTGAGCATCTTACAAAAATGGTTTTGTGATGGGCCTCCAAATAAGTATGCTTTGAACAAGAAAGAGAAAATCATATATCTCAAGAAATATCTGATAGTGGTGTAAGATGAATTAAAGTGGAATGATATCAGTGTTAAAACAATTATTTCTAACAAATTAGGATGAAAATTGTTCCTACAGTAGAAAACAGTGCCAAGATCATATATTTACCTCATTCTGGAAAGGGTACACCAGATCATTTCCCCTATATTTGATCCATGCAATCATTTAGTATTGAAATTTTTCTTCCACCTGGCCTCCCTAGGTGCATCTTTGGAGCATTTGCAGAAATAGGAAAGTATGTGCCACACAGCCTTTGGCAAAGCCATTGAAAGAGGCATGACAAGGCAGTTCCTTTATGTTTCCACATGAGAGTTCCTGCCTTTACTTTGGGGATACCACTCTGCCCTCTTTTCTTTAATATATGTCATAATATCAAAGAATAACATCAAAGAAAGATTCTTTGATATCTAGGATAGCAGCTGATAGATACCAGGTCCTTGAACAACTTTTCATTTAATGTTATTTTATTATAAGATTGAAGAGAAAAAAGAAAAAGAAAGTTTCCTGCCAGGGCCACTTTCTGTGTGAAGTATGTACATTTTCCCCATGTTTATATAGGATTTCTCCAGGTATTCTGATTATCTCCCACATCCCGAAGCTGTTCACATTAGGGGAATTGGTGCATTTAAACCATCCCTATCTGAGTGCGGGTGTGTGTGAGTGCACCCTACAGTGGAATAATGACCTGTCCAGGCTGATTCCAGCCTTATGCCCTGAGTGACTGAGATAGGCTCCCACTCCCAACCCTGAACGGAAATCATTGTGTAAATAAGGAAATCATTGTGTAATTATTTGTTTTTATTAATTTTTCTTAAATGTATAATGGCTCACATTTATTTTATTGTTTAATATTACAAGTGTTTTGGACTTTATTTAGAAGTTTAGTAAAATGCTTTTGTGACCATAAATATGCCATAGGAGCTTAACTCTTGTTTATATCAATTAGCCTATGGTAAAATTGGTTCATTATACAACGTTTTACTTAAATTTGAAGTTTCCAAGAACTTATAAACAATGTTAAGAGATGACTCTCCTTACATTAATGCCTCTCAGAAAATGAGAAAGGTTTACACGGGTATTTCCCTCAAATGTATAGATATGGGCAAATCCAGTCTTATCTGAGGATTTCTAAGAGGGACGTTTAGAATCTCAAATTCATAAAAATGATATGGGGTGAAAATACAAAATGCAGATGGTTGTAAGCAATCCCTCACTTACTGAATTTAAACTAGCTATCTCAGTGATTCTTGTGCACATTAAAATTTGAAAACTACTATTTAGCTCAAACCATCAGTTCCACCTGGAACGCTCATTTCCTCTGCACCCAAGTCAAATTCTTGCCTATTCAAAATGTTTATGGCTTTTATGACTGAAAGAGTGAACACAACTTTTATAATTCAGATACTGTCAAGACATCAAGTTTTATTTTTTAAATTTAATGTATTCCACAGTTAATACATGTGCATATAGAAATGACATCTGTATGTAATTTTCTAGTAGCTGATAACTGACATATATGACGTTCCAGGCACTGAACTGGGTTCTTTGCATATAGAACCTAATTGAATCTTAGAAACAGGCATTTAGGGCATTGCCAGCCTTCTTGGTCAGCTTTTGAATTCTCTGTATTTGGAAAATATATCTTCTGTGGCAGAGTCTCCCACCTACACCTGAAGTTGAAAATGTCAGACACTAGGTCTCCCAGCCTTCCTTATTATTATGGTCCACCATACACATTCCCTAATCAGATACAACTGCTCCAGAGTTTGAATCAGAAGCGTATGATGTAAAAGAGAGCCCTTTCAGATCCATTACAATGGGTACATATCTAGAATGCTGGATAAAAGCAACTCAACTAGTTTTGTAGATAGTCTTAATTTTTAAGCAAATTAATGATGTTACATTACATGGGGGCAGAGTTCAACTATGTTGAACATTATTTTCAAAAATTTAGTAGAATTTAGTAGAATTAATTGGCATAAACTAAAGATAAAAAGCTCTTATTTTAATTGACCCTCCAACAACAGAAAAATAGTTGATACAAATTCTAAATTATTCTATGTGCTCAAAACCAATGCAATTTTATATCTTTTTTTTTTTTGAGGGGGGGACAGAGTCTTACTTTGTTGCCCTCAGTAGTGTGCTATGGCATCATAGCTCACAGCAACCTCAAACACCTGGGCTCATGCGATTCTTCTGCCTCCACCTCCAGAGTAGCTGGGACTACAGGCACCCACCAAAATGCCTGGCTATTTTTAGAGACGGGGCCTTGCTCTTCCTTAGGCTGCTCTCAAACCCGTGAGCTCAGGCAATCCACCTGTCTCAGCCTCCCAAGTGCTAGGATTACAGGTGTGGGTCACCACACCTAGCTGCAATTTTAGATCTTAATAAGATTCTCGAAATCTGACTTCTCCCTATTTCTAGTTGTCCTTCCCCTCTAAACAATCTGGAACATTGAGATTATACTGGATAACCTGAAGAACAGGGTGTCATCAGTGGTGTCATTTTAGGTATACTAATTTTTTTTATAGCCTAGAATTCAGATCTGTAGGCACAAAGGGGGTGGTACAGCCAATGATCAATAAACCATTTGAAAGAGAATAAAAATGCATTCAAGCTCAAAATATTTTATTTTAACTGACTATTTGGAAAAAGTGAATATGAATGAGAGTAAAAAGAATGATACATAAGATTCTTATGATTAATGTGATTCATCTCTTCTTATATTCGTTACAAAGCAACTGTGCTTTGACTGTAAACCCATATCCTCTGAATTCTAAATTTCACAGCAAAATGTCCCCACCCACACACAATTGTCAGTAAACACAATGCAGATTTCTTTTCATAGCTGAAATTGTACTTGGTTGTATCAACTCTGAGCTAATGGTAAATCATTTGTTTCAGCTGCTAATAATTAAATTCTCTAATATAGTTCTGTGGCAAGAAAGTTTATCTGAGGAAGTGGGTAGATATTATTTCAATGTTTATGTCTTAAGAAACATATTACTTGGGGAAATTTGTGGGAAAAAATATACCAATGGAAGAATTTTATTAACACTTGTCCCCTTGCCCTTTCATTGAACCTACCAAGAAAATCTTTGTATGCAAATCTTTTGTACCACAGCATGCCTTCAGTTTCTTCTAGGCTTTTGAGCACTTCTAGGATAAAAACAACCAACCAACAAAAAGAAAAACACACGTGAATTAATGCAACTACAAATTCCTGGTCTCTCTACGGAAACTTTTGTGTGTTTCTATTCACATTCCCTGTATTATCTTTGTTAAATCTTTCTCACTCAGACTGAGGTCTTCAATTACTTTATAAGCATTGACTTTATCTCCCAATTTATAGAAAAATTCAAGATGGTCAGGAAAACTCATTTTTACCATTTTTGCTTCTTTCCTGGTCTACGTCCAACCTACCATCTCAATGGGAAAATATTCCTATACCTGTATTCTGGTAGTTGCCTCCAACCTTCTCAGAGATCTCACTCTGTCTGTTATTTCCTCTCTTGGATTCTCCCAACCAATGATGCTGTTTAGTCTATCTTAAAAATAAATTTAGACTACCCCACTCTACTGCAATATATCTGTTTCTTTACCTTTGCAGTTTTTGAAAGAGTAGTCTTAACTCTGCATCTCCATTTGTTTATCTTTTTTTTTGGTTTGTTTGTTTTTGCAGTTTTTGGCTGGGACTGGGTTTGAATACTCCTTCCAGCCACAGGTGCCACCCTCCATTTGTTTACCTTAATTTCACTTCTTTATTTATTGCAAAAGGGCATCTTTTTTCCATTAAATCTGCTCTTGGGAATGACTTCATGGGTGCCAAGTTTAAGTGGAAGCATTCCAAATCTTTACCCTATTGACTTTGCAATGTTTGATACTGTTGGTGACTTTCTCCTTAAAATTCTTCTTTAGCTTCCAAAATTCCATTTCTTTCTTTCTTTCTTTCTTTCTTTTTTTTTTTTTTTGGAGACAGAGTCTCACTATGTCACCCTCCGTAGAGTGCTATGGTTTCACAGCTCACAGCAACCTCAAACTCTTGGGCTTATGCAATTTTCTTGCCGCAGCCACCAAAGTAACTAGGGCTATAGGAATCTGCCACAATGTCTGGCTTTTTTTGGTTGGAATTGTCATTGTTGTTTAGCATGCCTGGACTGGGCTCGAACCCACCAGCCTCAGTGTATGTGGCTGGTGCCCTACTCACTGAGCTACGGTTGCCAAGGCCAAAATTCCATTTCTTATACCTCTGTAGACTCAGTCAACCTCATGGCCCCTTCTTTTCTGCCCATTCTTCACATGTTACTCTGTTTTCCATGGTTTGTATTCTTAGTCACCTCTCATTCTGTTCTCTTTCTGGGGGTTTCTTGTCAACTTGGATTGCTGCAACTAATAGAAATTATCTGTATATACACAGAAGGTACCCCCCAAATGTATAGCATTTTAAGAAAGGAAAAACTATATTGAATTTGTAATACTCAAATCCCATTTGACTTCTCCAATTACAAGAGGTGCTCAATGTGACTTGTATTCATCTTTTGTTACTAGCTTATATTGAGTATTACAATTTTATTATAGTTTTTTCCTTTCTTAAAATACACTCGGATACTCACCTGGTTCTCATCTAGAAAACACCCTGAATTATTTCTCAAGTTTTTTCCTGCCACACTTTCAATCATATGCAAGGAGCCATGCCCTATTAGTTATCCATCTTCACTCCAATATCTATCTCTTCATCTCCACTCTCACTGGAATTGTCTTCTTTTAGGCTTTTATGCATTTTTACTTGAAACATTGCAAAATTCTTTTCAATAGTGTCTTGGCTACCAGGCATACATTTCCTATCTACCATAAGTGATCTTAAAATATAAATCTGATCAGATCATTCTTCTGCTGTGGTTTTTCAGTGGTTCCTAAGACCTTCAGGATAAAATCCAAATCTTTTTTATACCTTGATCTTGGCTTTACCTTCCCTGTCCTGCTCCATTTCTCACTGTTCCCCAATTCACAAGATGCTCTAGCTCTGCTTAACTATGTACAGATTGTTTTCCCAAAGTTATGTCTTCTTAAACTTCAGGGTCTTTTGCATGCACTTATCTGTCTAATGTCCCACTTGAGCTACTTCACCTGTCTAAATCTTTTTCATAATCATTTGAATAAAAACTAAAATTAAATACCATATTTTGCTGTGTATAATGTTTTCCTGTATATAATGCACACCTGCATTTTTGGCCTAAACATTCAGGAAAAAAATTTTTGTTTTAATTTTTGCTTGTTTGTTTGTTTGTTTATTTTTGAGAAGAGTCTCACTATGTTGCCCTTGGTAGACTGCTGTCCTGTCACAGCTCACAGCAACCTCCAACTCTTGGGCTTAAGCAATTCTCTTGCCACAGTCTCTCAAGTAGCTGGGCCTACAGGCACTCACCACAATACCTACATATTTTTTGGTTGTAGTTGTTATTGTTTGGCAGTCCCGGGCTGGATTTGAACTTGCCACCCCCGGCATATGTGGCTGGTGTCCTAGCCGCTGAGCTAGCTGAAGCCATTTTTTAATTCAAATTTTTATTTCTTTACATTCAGGTACTTGTTTTCTATAATATAAAGGAATTTTAGCCTTTATTTTTTAACATACATGGCACAATAAATTTTATATGACAAATTACAAAACCTAAGAACAGACAGAAAATGCAAGAAATTTTATATAATGCTAACAAATAGCACTGCCAATGTATAAAGTGCATCTTTATTTTTCCCTAAAAAATTAGGGCCAAAAAGTGTGCTTTTATACATGGCAAAACATGGTATGTCTTCTGAAAACTTTTCTGACCCACCTACTTTTTCACCTGCTTCCCTGTGCCATTATGCCTATGCATAACATATCACTCACCATCCTTTTTTCACAAGTATTTATAATATTTATCTTCATTACAATGATATCTTCGTTACTGTATTAATGATAATAACAACAGTGACCGCTATACTACAGCTAGTGAAGACATATTTGTCACATGAATAAATTAATGAATGAGTGAAATAAGACATTATTAAAAATAAAAATCTGGGTTGAAATTTAATAATGGACATACAATTTTTAATCCTTTCTGAAAAACAGAGCCAGATTATGGAATTTTTTTGCTGTATGGGGAAGTAGAATACTCAACTGTGAGCATTAAAATTCAAAATTATACTTAATTATAGAAACTGGGATTTTTTTTCTTAACATGGTTTCTCTTAAGGAATACTAATGGCTTATGTATGTGTCATGATGCCAAGGTAAGTCATCCTGAGGGTTAAGTTTTGGAAAGTCCTATAAGACAAAAATCCCAAAAGCAAATGTCATAATGAAATCTCTTTTTCTCTTTCATTTTCCTGGCCCTGGATAAAGGAAAGTTTTGTTGCTCAGTTGTTGTTGTTTTTAAGTTTGGATCCTGGAACATAGACAAGTACAGGACGGTTAAAATTTTTTATTGATTGCAAAATTATGCTCTCAATAGTTGAAAGCTTAGTAACATACTCCTATTTTCAGACACAGGGACAGTCACTTTTAATGAATGTTTGATTATCTTGAAAACTTGGTAGACTGTTCAAAAGAAACTCTGCTATTTTTTACAATGAACTATTTTCTTTTTATGTGTCAATAATTGACACAAGATAGTTCCAATAAGTTCCAGATCTGAAGTAAGAACATGAATAAAACAGGAAGAATCTTATTGCAATGAAGAAGATTAACACCCACTCTCCTTACTTCTGCTTACTCTGTATTTATTGTTTTTTCTTATTTGTCTAGTTTAGGTGTAAACTTAGATTGTTTTTTGAGACCTATTGTCTTTTCTCTGTAGACATTTAATGCTATAAATTGTTCTCAAAGCACTGTTTTAGCTGTTTTGTACATATATTTATACATTTTATTTTCATTTTAGTTCATTTTAAAATATATTCTAATTCCTTTGACACTCTGCTTTAATCATGAGTCTTTAAGAGGTGTGTTTTAAAATTTCCAATATGAGGGATTTGCTAAATATCTTTCTATATTTCCCATTTATTTTAATTATTTTGCTTAGAAAACATGTTTTGTAGCACCTACATTCTTTTATCTTTATTAAAGTTTTATTTTTTGTTTAGTTTTTGCTTTTTTTAGAATTCCAGATGTGGTCAATCTTGTTGAATACTTCATTGGAATGAAAAACAATGTGTATTCTGGCATTATTAGACAGACTGTTTTAGAAATGTCCAATAAATCAAGTTGATTGATAGTGTTGTCCTGGTTTTTTATCTCCTCGCTGACTTTTTGTCTACTTGTTCTAACAACTATGAATAAATTAGTGTTGATGTCTTCAGTTATAGTTATGGATTTTAGAAATTTTTATCAGTTTTTACTTCATACATTTTGAAGCTCTGTTGTTAGGTCCATACACATTTAGGATTGTATGTCTTCATGATGATTTGACTTTTTTATCATTATTTAAGATGTTTCTTTATTTCTTCATTCTTGGTAGTTCTCTTTGACCTGAAGTGAACTTTATCTGTTATTAACACCTGTATTAATGTTTGTGTGGTACACACTTTTCTTTCCTTGTGTTCTTAAGTTACCTGTAGCATTACAATTAATGTAAGTTTTTTATAGACAACATACAGTTGGGTTTTAAATTTTTACCTAATCTGGCAATTACTGTCTTTCAATTGGTATGTTTATATCTTTTACTTATTGGACAATTATTGATAAAATCAAATTTACATTTAACATGTTATTTGTTTTCTGTTTCCCTTTGTTTTTATTATTCTGTGTTCCCTTTCTTGCATTCTTTTTAATTATTTGAATATTTATAGTATTCCATTCTATTAATCTCTTGGGTATACCTAACCTTTCATAGACTACTAAGAGTTAATATTTTACTGCCACTAATAAAATGCAAAAACCTTTTAATCATGTAAGTCCCTTTTCTCTTTCTACTTAATGTGATAGTGGTCATCTGTATTATACATTGGAACATTGGAAACCAAACCAGACAGTGTTATAAATGTTGTTTTCAACACTTACACATATTTAAAGGATTTAGAAAAAGAAAAACACTCTGTTTACTTATTTTTCATTTCTGTTCTTCTTTCATTCCTGAAGTTCTGTGTTTTCCTTTGGTGTCATTTTCCTTCGGAATGAAAACTTTCTTCCGCCATTTTGTTCAGAGAATGTGTGGTGGTTACACATTCTCTTTAGTCTCCTGTTTTCTTTCTGTTCTTCACATTGGACAAATTTCTGTGTTCTGTATTGATGTTCACTGATTCCTTCCTCTGTCATCTTCACTTGGATATTGAGTATAATTTTTATTTCAGATACTGTGATTTTTTTACTTCTCACATTTTCATCTGCGTTTCTGTTTCTATGAGGGAAGCATCTATCATCCCATTTATGTCAATAGTATTTACCATTCTCTCAATGAGCAGAGTTGTAATGGCTGTTTATCTGGTAATTCCAATATTTTGTTACCATCTTGGTGTTTGTTAATTTTCCTTTCCCTTAAGAATTGATGACATCTTCATGGTTACTGGTATGTCACATAAATTTGGATTATATATACTATGGAAAATTTCACCATTTTATTGTAAGATTTTGGTCTTGCTAACATCTTCCATTTATAGTCAGTTTTTTTTTTTTTTTTTTTATGTGAGCAGGCAGTTATCCCATTTAGGTTGTAGGGGTAAGTTTTATCTCCTTTTGTAGATGATGATCCCAATGTGTGTTCAGTTTGCTGGCTGGGTCTGCCCCATGCCCATGCTACTCAAGGATCAGTATGAGACTTAGAAAGTGGTTCATAGAGCAGATTGGTTTTCAAAGACTTTGTTATGCTGTTCTGGTCAGTTTTGTACATGCATCTCTGAAGGGTTAGACTAGGACTTAGAAGGTGGTTTATCTTGCAGTTCAGCTTTCAAATGCTTTACTACGCTGTTTTTATCTCTGCTCTGCACATGTGCAGTTTGCTGGTGAGCCTGGACATGCGTCAGCTTGTGCACAAATTCATTCCACTCTGTGATTTTCCTTCACACTCTCCAGATTCCCAGGCCTCCTTTGCTTGACTTTTCTGGCCAAACACACAGGTTTTCTCTTACAGTTTTAAGTGCTTATGGCTGGTGGTGCTAATGTTGCTGCTACAGTGTAGCTTTGTGACTGAGGTTGGCCTCAGGGTGGTACCAGGAAAGACAAAAGATTTTTAAAAGATGAAAACAAGAGGAAATCAGCCATTATCTCCTCCTCTCAATGTACTGGATCACAAAATTTCACTTCCCAATGTTATGACCAGGGAAAGGGAAGTTCTTAATGAGTTCTTTGCTATCTTCGACCATTTTAGAACTCAAGATGTTTGTTATAAAAGAGGACATAAGAAAGGAAAATAATCAGAAATGTACCATTGTTTTTCTTTCCTCAAAATTTTTACTTCCCTCCCCAAACCACCTGTTATTCTTTAGTTCTCAGAGTCCTTGGTAGTTGTACTTGGTATTCTTTCTAGAGTTTTTAGCTGTACTCTTTGGGAGAGATGGGCTGTAGTGGATGCGTGTTATCTCTGCTGCTATCAGAAGTCAACAAAATGCTTTTGACATTTATTCATGTTGTTGGGTAGATTAAAATTTTTTCCTCTATATTGCTGGGTAGTATTATTATACTAGTATATATTATGCTACTACATTACACATATATGAATATATGCCATAGTTGGTGAATCCACTCATGTCTTGGCAGACAGTAGGGTTGCCCTGGTTAGAGGCTATGAAGAATAAAACTTGTGAAAATATTCATTTTTTTTGCCATTAAATATGGTGTTACCCATTGGTTTTTTAACAGACATGCTTTATTAAGAAAGTTCTTCTATTTATTTGTTATCAAGACTTGCTATTATGAATGGATGTTGGAGTTTGTTAAGCTTCTAAGCTTATATTTACTAACATAATCATGTGGCTTTTTTCTTTTATTCTATTAAAGTAGTATATTACATCAATTGATTTTCAGATAACAACTTTATCTATATGGAAAAAAACCCATTTGATCATAATAGAAAAAGATGTTAGTGTGTTACTGAATTTATTTTGCTAATACTTTACATAATTTGTTAAAAGTTTTTATGTTTATGTTTACAATAAATATTGTTCTATAGGGTTGGTTTTTAATTTTTCAGTAATATTTTTACTTAGATTTGATATCAGGTAACACTGTTTCCATAGAATTAATTTAAAAGTGTTTTCTTGTCTATTTTTTAAAAGAGTTTGTAAAGGACCGATATTTTATCTTCTGATAATTGGTGAAATTCAATAAATATATAATAGTCCATTCAGGCCTGGACATTGCTTATTAAAGGTCTACTCATATTTTTCAGGGTTTTTTCACTCAGTTTTGAAAATTTCTTTCCTTTGTGGAACCACTCAATTTTATTTAAATTGCCTTATTTATTGACATAATGTTATTCAGAATATATTTTATCATTCTCATATTTGAAAAGAGTTATAGTGATTTTCCCTCACATTCTTGATTTTGGAAATATTTTTCTTCTGTATTCTAGTTTAAATACTAAGGAGTTTATTTTAATTTCTTAAGTAACAGCACTGGATCTAGCTTATTATTGTATTTTTAAAAATTATATCAACTTTACAGTAAGAATATCTAATATTTGTTTAGTTCCTATAAATTAGAGTTACAGATGAAAAAATAAGGTAAACATAAGTGGTTTTATGTTATAGACATTATAGAAGCATAATACTGACACTAACAGTGTAGTGTAGCAAGTCTAATGTAATTTCAAGTTTAAAAACTTGAATATGTGGAGGAAATAGCCATATTTTTGGAAACATACAGCCTCCCTAGGCTCAAACAGGAAAGGAATAGATTTCCTGAAAAGACCAATATCAAGTATCAAAACTGGAGCAACAATAAAAATATCTTCCAACAAGAAAAGTCCCACTTTACCTAACAAACACAAACATTATAACCTAATCACATGTATCCTCATATTAATCTGCAATTTAAAAAAAATTACAAGGTAAGACAACTGCTACATTCTAAAATAATGCCAAAATATTTATGGATTTTATTCATTTATTCATTATTTCATAAACTAAAAGATAATTTGTGAAATTCTCCAGATTATCAGAAGCTTGGGTTTTTATTCTCAGTTTTTGTTGATTCAAGATAAATTTTTAAAAGTATTATGAATTATGTACATGCTAATTCAGTTCAGAATTCAATAAACTAAAGGCTGAGAGAAAACACAGCCAGTTGACTACTTTTCTATGGGTCAAGATTCATGGATAGTATCTACATTTTTTAAATGGTTAACTAAAACCAAAAGAAGAATTTGATTTTGTGACCCATAAAAGTTAGATGAAAATCCAGTTTTTGAACCCATTAATTAAGTTTTATTGGGTCCCATTTAAAATGGATATTGTGAAAAGTCTGAAACTTTATTTATTGATTACCTATTAAAATGACAATATCCTGGATATATAGTTAAATAAAACAAATTATGAAAATTAAAAAACTGTTCCAGACCAGATAGTTTCACTCCTGAATTTTACAGACCTTCTAAGAAAAACTGGTACCTATATGTAGAAATTATTTCATAACACTGAGAAGGAAGGAACTCTCTTCAACTGATTTTATGAAGCAATAATACCAAAGCCAATGAATGAAACAGCAATGAAAATAGAAGTAAAGACCAACATTTCTTATGAATATGGATGTGAAAATTCTCAATAAAATCCTAGCAAAGCAAATTCAGCTGAACATGAAAAAAAGAAAATCCACCAGGACTAAATAGATTATCCACCATACATGCATATTAGAGATGCATAAATGGTTCAACATATGCAAAGATATGAATGTAATTCACTACATAAATAGAAGTGAAAACAAAGACCATGTGATCCTCTCAATAGATACAGAAAGAGCATTTGAAAAAAATTCAGCACACTTTTATAATAAGAATTCTTAACAAAAATGGGCATAGATGGGACTTACCTCAAAATTATAAAAGCCATATATGACAAACCCAAAGCCAACATTGCACTGAATGGGAAAAAGTGAAAGCATTCTTGTTTAGAACAGGAACTTAACAAGGTTTCCCACTGTCACCACTTCTGTTCAACATAGTGCTAGAAGTTCTAGCAATTGGGTAAGAGAAGGAAATCAAGGGTCTCCAAATAGGGAAAGAAGAGGGAAAACTATCTCTTTTTGCCGACAATGTGATCTTTTACCTAGAAAACTCCAAAGACTCTGTCAAGAGACACCAGAAATTGATAAAGAAATTCAGAAAAGTTTCAGGTCACAAAATCAATGTACGTAAATCAGTAACATTCACAACAGTGGTCAAGCTGAGAATCAAACAAAATACCTGGGAATATACTCACTTAAAGAACTAAAAGACCTTTAAAGGAAAAATGATGAAACACTAAGGAAGGTTAAATTGCAGATGACCTAAACAAATGGAAAAACATACTGTGCTCTTATCGTGGTAGAATCAACCCTGTTTATATCACACAAAATTAGTCTACAGATTCAATGAAATCTCCATTAAACTATTAATGTCATTGTTTCAGATCTAAGAAAAACAGTCTCATGCTTTATATGGAACCAGAAAAGATCCTGAATAGCCAAAACAACCTTAAACAATAAGAATAAATCAGGAGGCATCACATTACTAGATTGCAAGCTATACTACAAAGCTATAGTAATAAAAACAACTTGAAACTGGCACAAAAATAGAGACTAAGACCTATGGATTAGAATGGAGGACCCAGATATAAAACCATCCTCATATTGTCACCTGATCTTTGGCAAAGTAGATAAAAATATACACTGGGAGAAACAATCCTTATTCAATAAATGGTGCTGGAGAAATTGGATAGCCATATGTAGAAGACTGAAAGAAGCTCTGAGCCTCTCACCACTTACAAAGATAAATTCATGATGGATAACAGTCTTAAACCTAAGGCATAAAACTATAAAATTTATAGAATAAAATGTTGGAAAAACTTTTCTAGATATTGGCCTAGGCAAATAATTTATAAAGAAGACCCCAAAGACAATTGAGGCAAAATAAAAATTAATTAATGGGAATTGATTAAGTCAAAAAGCTTCCATACAGCCAAGGAAACAATCAATAGAGTGCATATACAACCTTCACAGTGGGAGAAAATATTTTCATGTTTTATGTCTGATAAAGAGATGATAACCAAAATCTATAAAGAACTCAAACATATCAGCAAGAAAAAAATCAAATAACCCTATAAAAAAGTGGGCAAAAGACATGAACAAGAACTTTTCAAAAGAAGATAGACTAATGCCCAGTAAACATATTAAAAAATGTTCAAAGTCTTTGATCATCAGAAAAATACAAGTCAAAACCACAATAGATATCATCTAAGTCCAGTGAAAATGGTTTTTATATTTTAAAAAAATTGCAAAACAACAGATGCTGGCATGGATGTAAAGAGAAGGATACACTTATACACTGTTGTTGAGATTACAAACTAGTACAACCACTAAGGAATATAGTATGGAGATTCCTCAAAGAACTAAAAGCATACCTACCATTTGATACAGCAATCCCATTTTATGTATTTCCCCAAAGGAATAGAAGTTATTTTATCAAAAAAACACGTGAACTTGAATGTTGATTGCTGCACAGTTAACAATCACAAAGATGTAGAACCAACCAAGTACTTATCAATATAGGGGGATTGGAGGGATCACTTCTGTGGTTTATCTTACAAGGGTACAAGTGAATCTTTCTAAGAGTA
>NW_003852436.1:2274025-2277882 GCF_000181295.1 Otolemur garnettii
CCTCTTCTTTCTTATCTTTTCCTTCTTCTCTTTCTTGTTTTTGCTTCAACTATCCCAAGACTGTACTTGATGCCAATTCTTGGTTGGGTCATTTGCTACTCACTAGAAAAACAAAGTCCTCATCTTCAATGAACTTATATTTTCTTTCCTAACTATCTCTATCATAAGAACATGCTAATGGGTTCTCACACATTTTATCAATTAGTCTACTTGAGAAGGTTGAAAACAATTGTCCATAGCTATATTCTTTGGGTAATGTTTCTCTTTTACATCTTGGGATAAGGTTAGTCTCAACCAACCTTTTCAACACTGCGGGTTATAACTTACTAGTGTATTAGGTATTAAACAGCCATTTATAAAAGTAAAATAGGCAGTATATATCCAAATCCAACATCCTTAGTTTTTATTTTGATGAATTTTTAAAAGATTATTATATCTTCTGCAATGCTTTCAAATGAATTTACCACCTAACAACAATATTTCTTATACTTACAGCTAAATATAATTTATACATTGTTAGCAAACAAAAACATAAGTCTGCTTTAAGTTTATGGACAAGATGTTTATTATATTCTCTTGTGCTCTAAATAAAAAATACAATAAAATATATGTGATAAATAAATCCCTGGGACAATTCTACTAAAAAATCAATTAATAGTAAACTTTTTGCTAAGAAGCCTGTAAAATGATAGCAAAAAAAATCATCTTTTTCCTTAAAAATACAAGTAGTAGTATTAGGGTCTGTAAAAAACTGAACTGGTCAATATCTGAAGATGATCAACATAAGGAATGAGGCCTACTGTATTGAAACGTGCATGTACCTTACTTTCTTATACAGACTTTATTAGAGAATAGCATATAAAATAACACATAATCAAAACAGTAAAATCATATATCCAGTGTCATCACATATATTTTCTGCTTTTTCATGATTTAATCATTCCTTCTGAAAAAAGAGTTAGTCTTGGTCTGTTTCTTGTTCTTATTACAAAGGTAAGGAGAGAAAGCACTTTCAACACTGGCTATACCACACTGCATATCTGGGCTTTTTTCCATAGCAAATGACTTCATCTGCATTATCAGATGCCTGACATCCTCTTCTTTAGGCTTCTCTGCAGTTTCTGTGTCATCCTCACTTGCTTCTTCTACTTCATCAGTGGCTTTATGCACTTCTATACTGGTCTGTATTTTGGTTAATAACGTGTAAAATAGCTTCTGGGTTAGGTTCATTATAGCTTACCCCCTCATCATCCATTGCAACAGAACCTTCAAAATCTACTTTGAATTCTTCCAGGAGAGGTGGACTGTCTGATGGAGAAAAACGTTATGCTCTCGTCTTATGATAAATCTATCTTTTTTGAAACACTTCTGTATCATTTCTGGCTAAATTGTGTTCAAGAAGAATTGATCCAAAGATCAGCATCCAGGGCATTAACTAATGCAGCAGATAAAGTTGCTTCCACAGGAGAACCACAGCCTTGTGTTTTAGTAGTGACCTACTTCAGGAATTGGGCTCAATACCACATTTTAAATGTTTTGATGACAGTTTGGTCAAGAGGTTGGATTTCTGAGGTTATGTTTAGAGACAGAAATTTCAATATCACATTTGCGACATGATTCACTTGTGGGTGGCCAGGCCAGGAGAGTTGTCTACTGTTGATAGAATAGGCCATTTTTTCTTCACTTCTTGGTTGATACCCCTTACTCACTTTTCAAATAGGGCATCAGTTATCCATTTCCATTCATTTGATCTGTAAGTGGCAGGAAGATCATCAGGCTTCAGATTCTTGAATGTATGTGACTTTACTAATCACCAAGCGTTTGGGTTTCTCTCCAGTTGAACTAGCACAAAGCAGAACTGTGAAACATTCTATTGAAAGGTTTTTCCTCTTACATTTATCATCCTTTATGATAAAGCTCCTTTCAAACATTGCATTGAAAAAGATTCCTCACCAGTCAGTGTTAAAAATGTCATCATCTTTGAAGCCTCTGGCAAAGTCTGGGAACTTTTTGATGAACTCTTCTGCAACTTCTACTGGAACTTCTTGGATTTATCTCACAGGCCTTTCTGGGTGATCTCATGTTGCAGTTTAAACTTCTCAAGCCAAACACTTGATGCTTAGAAATCTGCCACCCTGGATTTCTGTGTGAATTTCTTAGCAACTTCTTTGATCATCAGCCCAGATATTTGAGTACTAATTGTTCTCATTTGTTTGAACCAGCTTAATGTGGCTTCATTGACTTCATCAAGGAAAGTTTTCTTCCTTTTCCACTGTAGGTCTCCACTTTTTTTAACCATATTTCTCCAAGTACTCGATTTACCTTTCTGGATGTTGCTATGATCTTATTAACACCAAAATGGTCCACTATCTTTCTTTGGCTGCTGCTTTCTAGAAAATGGAGGAAAATCAACCTTTTCTTTTAATGTCAGCTTTGTGAGTTTTTTCCTTTACGCTATCATGTATCAATTAACTAATAATTTTCAGTAATTGTAAGATACACCAATAATTAAGATCAGTCCTTCATGTTGAAAAACATCTTCCACAACACGTTATAAAAAATAGAAAGTTTAGGCCTAATCAAACATGTAAAAATAATAACACATTTAAAGAGAACTTATACTAAAGAAAAAATAATACGAACAAGGAGCAAAGCCCATACCTTCTACCCTTTGATATAGAGTGGTATAGAGTGGACTCAACTGGTCAGGATAAAGAGGGCAAATGAATACTGTGTGCCACAGTCCAAGTAGTCAAGATATAGCTTACACAGGTGGTCAAAATATAGAAGTCAGTCTTCCACTGAGTGCAGTCAACTTAAGGAGATGGTCAATGTAGGGAGGTGATCAACTATGGAGGTTCTACTTGCAGTTACTTTTAGACAATTCCCTTCATTATGCATTAGTTTTCTATGCTTTACCACAAATTTAGCACTTAAAACAACTTTACTTATTATTTCACTATTTCTATGGGTAAGGAATTTGAGCCCACCCTAGCTGGTCCTTTACATTCTACAGTTAAGGTGTTGATCAGAAATAAGCTTTTATTTAGAAATTGGAGTGAACTGATTCACTCTAAGCTCACCAAGGTTATTGGGAGGGGGTGGTTTCTTTTTATTGTGGCTATAATAAATATTAAGGGTTCTGACTTTTTGCTCCCTGTCAGCCATAAGTTGCTTTCAATCCTAGAGAGGAACCACAGTTCCTTGTCACATGACCTTCCCCATCCATTTCCTCACATCATAGAAGCTTCTTTTTCAAAGCCAACAAGGGAAGGAAGCAGAAGGGACAGGTAAATTCATACCTAACTGATACAACTCAGTGAAAACTGAGTAATGGGCACACTTTGACTCAAACTGTAAAAAAGCAGTTCATGTAACCAAAGCATGTGTCATTTGTACCCATGTACGACTTTGGGGAAAAAAAAAAGAGTCTGCTAACAAGATGAAATTTGATATGATGTAATATAATTAAGAGTATGATCTCTCTTAATCTTTGCTATCTATTGATTAGAATCAAGACTTAGTTCCTTCCTCACATGTCAGAGACAGAACTTACACAAGTAACCAGATACCGAGAGGCAGGAATGATAAAGTCCATCTTAAAGCTTGCCTGCTACAATGCTAAGTCACTTTTGTTTTATTCAACCCAATAATCAGGAATATAGTAATCTGAATGTTTTTTTTTTTTTTTAAATCTGGGGTTATTCTGACTATTTAAATTCAGAACAACATTTAAAGAAACAGATGTACCATGTTACACTTATCTATTGATTTATGTGAAATTTAATAAGTATGTGCATTCTATTGAAAGACATACTATAACACCTATAACATGGGGAGCAGAGTAGAAGCATGAT
>NW_003852436.1:2278387-2283569 GCF_000181295.1 Otolemur garnettii
AAAAAAAAAAAAATGTTTTTATCTCTTAACTGATTTTTCCATTCAATGAGGTTAAATACATAAATCTCAATATGAATTTTTAGTGGTATGGTAAATATTTAAAGTTTTTCTGACAGTTTCTTAGTTTCTAACTAATATTGCAATATCAACAATGATCCCTTCCTTCTACCGCATGTTTGCCTTTACCCCAATTTTACAGAATCAAAGAAAGCCAACCACCTACATTTTTTTAAACACATAAGGAAAATGTACTGTGAACTTTTCCAGGTTTCCTGTCAGTGCTCTTTCTTCCTTTTTCTCCCCAAGGGACAAAAGGCAAAAGAAATTCTGTATTAAAATAATGTTTTTGCTCATAAATGTTTCTTGATGTTCTTTCCAATAATACATTTCCCTAGAGAAGCAGGGAGATGTCAGAAGTTTATCTATTATTTCCTTTTGCTTTCATATTTAATGCTCAATCTACATAATTAATTTTTATAATAGTATATACTTGATGTTTATATTCCCCAACCCCAAATTCAAATATTAAAACATATTCTCAAATATGATGATATTTGTAGATGGGGCCTTTGGATGGTAATTGGGTCAAAAGAATGGGGCCATCATGAATAACTATAGTGTTCTTAAAGAAGAGTCCAGAGACCTAGCCCGCTCTCTTCCCACCATGTGATGATACAAGAGGTCAGTAATCTATACCTCAGAAGAAGGCCCTTACCTGATTGTGACCATGCTGGCATTCTGATCTCAGATTTTCAAACTGTGAGAAATACAGTTATTTTGTCTATCAGCTGCTCAGTCTATGGTCCCTTATTATTTCTACCTGTACTGATAAGGACAAAACTAGTGCCAGTAGTGTGGTGATGCTATAATAATACCCCAAAATATGAATGTGGCTTTGGAATTGTAATTAAGTAAAGGCCAGAAGAGTTTTGAAGTACATGCTAGAAGAAGCTAAGATTATTAAAAACGGACTTTTAAAAATGATTCTGGTGAAGGATCAGAAAGAAAAGAATCAAGGTATAAAGAAAGCCTCTCTTGCAGAGAACAGATAAATAATCACATAGAAAATGGTAGTAGAAACATGACAGTAAAGGTCATTCTTAAGAGGTCTTAGAAATGAGGAGCGTATTATTGGACAATGGACAAAAAGCAATTCTTGTGATAAAGTGGCAAAGAACTTGGCTGAATTATGGTCTTATTCTAGAATTTCTAAGCCAAGTTTTGAAAGAGCAACTTGGTGATTACTGTTTATAGTAAAAACCCGAAGAGATAGAAATCTCTTGAAGATGGAATTATTAAGCAAAAAGGAACTGGAACTTCTTAAAGATTTGGAAAATTCTTAGCTAAACCATATTGCAAAAGTTGAGAACACATGCTTGGATCACTTTATAAGGAGATTGGTTTGAGAAAAAAACACAGATCAGACACTACAGCAAGGGAAACTTCTAGTTTAAACTGAAGGGGAATAAGACAGAAACAAACAAAAGAAGGCTATTGGATTTATTAGGTTTTACAGGATGAAACTATAGAAATATTTGGCTGAAAATGTGTGATTTTTTTCTTCAAGACAAGAAAAAAATGACATGGAAGTAATCAAAGAATCATCAAGGCTGCCCCTTTGTTTCAATGGTGGTATAATTACTTTGCTAACACAGGAAAGATGGTCTCTGCCCAAAGCCCTGGGAGAAGCTTACCTAGTAGAACCCTTGGGGAAGCAGAACTTTGAGGGTAGCACTTTCACCTCAGTGGACCTGGAGGGCAAAGCATTAAGTCAACAAGGATTACTCTTGAGCCTTAAGATCTCATGAAGTTTAATTTGCTATTCTTTGGACTTGCTTGGGACCCATTACCCCTTTCTTCTTTCCTATTTCTCCATTTTGAATAAGAATGTCTATCCTATGTTCATCTCACCATTGTATTTTGGAAGCATATAACTTCTTTGATTTTGTAGGTTCGCAGTTGAAGAGGAATTTTGCCTCAGAATGAATCATACCTGAATCTGACCTGTATCTTGCTTAGATAATAGTTTGATGAGATTTTGAATATTGGACTTTAGATTGATGTTGTAAAGAGTTAAGACCTTTGAGGACAATTGGGAAGGAATGAATATATTCTGCATGTAAGAAAGATGTGAATTTAGGGGCCAGGTGTGCACAAATATGTTCATGTCCCCACAAAATTCAGTTGTTGAAATCTTATCTCCAATGTATTTGCAAGTGGGGTGTTTGGGAGGTAAATAGGTCGTGAGGATTAGTTCCCTTATAAAAGATGCCAGAGAGTTAGCTCTCTTGGTTTTCCTTGATCTCACACTTCAGGCCTTCAGAACTGTGAGAAATAAATTGATGTTGTTTATAAGCTATCCAGTTATAGCAGCCTGAAATAAAACACTATCCAGAAACCATAAACTTAATATGGATGTATAATTTCTGTTTTAAAGCATTCATTTTAGAACATCTAAACAGAATACTAAAATGCTACTTGTAAATTTTGGAAAATAAAATGTGGTCTCCACTAGCTATGAGTGAATGTTTATTTCCTCCCCAAATTCATATGTTGAAAATCTAATCATCAATGTGATAAGGAAGTGGGGCCTTTGAGAGGTGATTAGGTTAGGCATATATAGCCCTCATAAATGGGATTAGTGTCCTTATAAAGGAGATTCCTAAGGACATATCTAGAAGGTACCTTGTTATCAACCAGAAAGTGGGTCCTTACCAGACACTAAGTCTGCTGGAATTCTTATCTTGGAATTCCCAACCTCTAGAACTGTGAGAAATACATTTCTATTGTTTATAAGCCACAGTTTGTTATGGCAGCCCAAATGGACTAGGACAGCACCTTTTCACTATTCTTAACTTCTGATAACAGTATAATAGAAAGTAGATAGATAGATATGTAGCTCCTTCTTTAATGAACTTAGAACGTAGAATCTAATAGCAGGGAAATGTAGGAAGATGTAAAGAGAAGAAGCCTATGACTGCAAATCTCCACAGTAGTGGATCAAGCGTAATATTTGCAACAATGGAAACCAAACGTACGGACTGATAGTAAATGCCTCTTTAAATCTGGTTTTGTAAAGGTGAAAGATTTATGTGATCTGAAGAAACCAGAGAGGTTGAGGGGAATGGAAGGGGAGGGGGGAATTTCATAGAGGGAGGGTAAATGGTGGGACCACACCTATGGAGCATATTGTAAGGGTACAAGTCAAATTTATCAAGAATAGAACATAAATGTCTTAACACAATAATTAAGTAAGTGAGGTGAAAGCTGTGTTGATTAGTTTGATGTAAGCACTGCAAGTTGTATAAAAGTCAACACATTGTACTCCACAAATGCACAAATGTATTCATGAGCTATGTGTATATGACTTAATAAAAGGAAAAAAATTAAAATTTACATTAAAAAAATCTGGTTTTGTTCCAAGAAAAAAAAAAAGTGGAGACAGAGTGGATTGAGGAATTATACAGATAACTCCTGTTTACAGGAAGGGATGATTATTGCTCCAAGGGAGAGTAGAAATACTTCACAAACAACACTATAGTTGCATTTCCTGGGAAAAAATAAACAAAAAGAAGACCCACATGACCTAAACTTGGTGCAGAAGAAAAGTTTTCTGCTAGCCTGGAACATGGTGTTAATCCCTTCCCACATAAGCCTCAGGAAAATTATTGATTCAACAGGAACTCATTTCATTAAAAAAAAAGGACTTTTTTAAATGAAGCAAACATTATTGATATAAATATACTTAAGTAAAATTGTAAAGTGTCCAATGTGAGAAAAAAATAAACATTTGAATGGATATCTCATTTATCCTGATTTGATTATTACACATTGCACATAGGTATAAAATATTGCATGTCCCCCTCAAATATGTATATCAAGTTATACACAAAAAAGAAAGAATTTACCAGGAAATATCCCAAAACAGATGAACTTGTGACAAAATATATCACTGTGTGTGCAAAAATTAAAATAAATTTTTAATATAACAGTTTAAAACAAGGTTAAAGACATCAGGAAGCTATGGTGAGATAAACTGTGAAAGGACAAAACATTCAGTGAGAGAAAGGATGGGAATAAGGAAAGTAGGTAAAAATGGAATGGAAATGAACACAGAGTTAAATATTAATACAGAGAAAATGATAGTTATGAAAGGCAGATAAAGGCAATACAATGTAGAAATTAGTGGTGCTTCTGAAGAAAAAGAAAAAAAATGGTGCAAAAAATTTGAATATATCATGTAATAAATCTCCTTTTAAGAATTTAAACCACATCAGTAGATATCTTTGTGCAAAATTCCATACATATAAATTTGTTCACAGCTATGTTAAAAGCAAAAGTTTAAAGCTGTATAAATAACCTTAAGTTTCTGATAAAGCAAATGTGGTATCTAATATAGTAGATTGTTACGCAACTTTAAAGAGTAAGTAGCTCTTTAGGTATTAGAACAGATAAATATCCAGGATACTTTGAGAGGTGAAGAAAAAAATGTGCAGAAAAGTTTATAGGTTATAGAGTATTTTGCAAAAAGAAAATTTTTTGCTTACAACTGTTGGGGAATCAGTCCCAAATTTCACAGTGCTTGGCAGAGGTGGGAGAATGATAGAAAATGAAAAGACAGGAACCGATTTAAAGTTTTACGAACATAGGAGGAGAAATCTTTGCTCCTTGTTGTGAGGCTTCAGTAAAGACCAAGACCCCAGACTAACTATACATCTATTTCATATATTTAGTAGAGGAAGGCCAAATCTTTATGTCATAATTTTTATTTGGCTTATATTTCTCTTAAACTATGTCTTAAATTTGTTATTTTAATTAAACTAATTTACTTTTTACTTATCTTATTTTAAGTTGTTATGATTTTAACGCAAACAGAACATGGGACAGGGAATACAGTCCAGAGTAGGATATCAAAAAAAGACCCTAATTAGGCCACATACACAGATCACAGGAGTGGCAATTAACACTCAAAAAGTTTTATGTTCAGACAGACTGGTGTTTTTAACTATTCCAGGGCCTCAGAAGAAAAGAGATTTTTTTTTTCTTATGTAGTCCAGAGTAATTCTTGTTTTCTTTAAAGAAGTTTAAATAGTTTGTATTTTCTTCTTTTATAAGCTTAATTTGTATTAAATCATAACCGTATACATTTATGGGGTACAATGTGATGATTTGATATACAATG
>NW_003852436.1:2283908-2292635 GCF_000181295.1 Otolemur garnettii
AAAAAAAAAAAAAAAAAAAAAAGTTGAACTACCATTTGATCCCACAAAATTATTACTAGCTTGTATTTTCTAACTCCCCAAAAGTATTCTCTCTCTTTGAGAGGGTAGCCCCACCCATGAGGTGAGCCTCGACTGTTCAGTGACCTCATAGTAGAGTTGCACTGGGGGGAGGGGTGAAGTGTTACCAAGATAGCCTTTAGAGCAGTGGTTTTCAGCCTTCCTAATGCCTCCTAATACCGTGACCCTTTAGGACAGTTCCTCATGTTGTAGTGACCCCCAACTATAAAATTATTTTTGTTGCTACTTCATAACTGTAATTTTGCTACCATTATTAATCATAATGTGAGTATGATTGTAATGTAAATATCTGATATGCCGGATGTATTTTCATTGATACAAAGGGGTCATGACCCACAGGTTGAGAACTGTTGCTTTAGAGTCTTAAAGGGGCTAGGCCTTTGACAGTGCATTTTGGATTTCGCTGATCTAGTTCTCTCTTGTCTCTGCTCCTTTTTGCCCATCATCTACAATCATTTTCTTAATTTAATTCTCAACCTACTTGTAACTTAGCATTGAATATTGGTTTTATGCTTATTAAATCATTAATACTAGCAATGTAAGCACATCAAGATATGATTCTTCCCTGAAGTACCCATATATACATCCACATACAATTTCTTGGAAAAAAAGACACTAATAACTGTTTTATTGAGAAAGGGGCTATGGCAGAGAATGGTGGGAAAAGGTGAATTTGTCAGAAGAAGAAGATTTGTTTTCACTTTGTTCTTTTTTATAATTTTTGATGTCTTAACTATATGAATGTATTTAACTAAAATTGAAAGTTAAGCATGATTATGTCTTAATGGCAAAGTTGAATTTAGAAGAAAAACTTTAAATGAAATAAAAGAGTTCATAATAAGGGGTCCAGTCCATGGTATGCTGATAAATATCTTGGGAAACAAACAAACAAAAAGCCCACATATACAAGTTACAAATTTATTGGCTGGGTGTGGTGGCTCATGCCTGTAATCCTAGCATTCTTGGAAGACCAGGTGGGAAGATTGCTTGAGGTCGAGTTCCTTTGAGACCAGCCTGAGCAAGAGCAAGACCCGTCTCTACTAAAAATAGAAAAACTAGCTGGTCATGGTGGTACATGCTTATAGTCCCAGTTACTCAGGAGGATGAGACAGAAGGAAACTTGAACCGGAAGTTTGAGGTTGCTGTGAACTAGGCTGATGCCATAGCAAGTACTCTAGTCTGAGGCAGTAGAATGAGTCTCTGTCAAAAAAAAAAAGTCACAAATTTACCAAATGATATATAGCACATAATTCACAAGTAACAAAATATACAATACTCATTAGTTTAAATCCATGTTACTGGCTGATTCTCACAGAATGCTTTCATTAAACTCTTAGATACACAGCCAGTCTATGATTGTGATTCAATAATGATTTGATAAATGGAAATGCATCCAAATCCACTCTCATGTTTCCCAATAAATTTACAATGATTGAATCTGAAATGTGATCTACTGTTAGCCTATTTCTTGCTTTCACACAAATTGTATTAATTAAATGGAGACATCCACAAACTTTGGCACTAGATGATATGAGAAACTTTACTCTTTAATCTGTCTTATTAACAATGTATCCATCAATTTCTTAAATCTAAACCAGAAGTTGGTAAACTATGGCTAATGTGCCAAATATAGCCACATGTTTTGTAAACAAAGTTGTACTAGAAAACAGTCAGATCCATTTATTTATTACCCATGGCTGCTTAGATGCAGCAAAGTCAAAATTGAATAGCCTACAAAGTTTAAAATACTATTTCTCTTTTTACAGCAGAACTGTATAGATCCTGAATTACATAATAAAAAATTATGTATCAACCCATAATTTGTAGCATTTGTTGACTTCTATACTGTAAATACTCCCACCATGGCTTATTTCAAATTGTCACCATGATACCATTGAATGCAATGCTGAGAAAAGACATGCAGTCATACACCATTATATGGTGTTTTCATTATACACATGCAATAGATATTTAAAAACCCTTAAGAATGTGGATAAATAGTAAAATGTAGTAAAACCATTAAAAAGTGATAATTTTGAATATTTTTACCTTTGTATTTAGTATGATGTATTAATTTAACTAATGTATTTATTTATTTATTTTTGAGACAGAGTCTTGCTCTGCTGCCCCAGCTAGAGTGTAGTGGCATCATCATAGCTCATTGTAACCTCAAATTCCTAGACTTAAGCAATCCTCCTACCTTGGCCTCCCAGAGTGTTGGCATTACAGGTATAAGCAAAAAATTTAACTTTTAATAATGCCCATATTTAATAATGGGTTCACAAAATTCCTGATTATTTAACAATTAGCTCATGTGAGGAAGCCAATGTACTGACTTCATCATACCACTGTGCAATACACATCAATGGCTTTTCATTTATAAAACTCTATCCATAAATGCAGATAATGTATCTATAAAACATATGTATAGGAAATAGGAAATAAAAACACACTTTTGGTAATTTAAGATCAAAAAGATAAGAAACTTAAAGATCTAGAAGACCAAGTAAGATAATTAGTATGGAGTATCTAATTGATATTTCATAAACTGTAAGCCCTAAAATCTTTATGATGTCATCTATTCAAATTTCTGGGGCATATTTATAAAAGTTGACCATACAGTCTACCATAAAAAAAATTTATAGAGGGAGGAGGCAGTTTGGCTAACTGGAGCCAGCTTTCAGCTGAAGCTCCCATCCAGAGGGATAAATAATGGCCAGAACCAACCCAATAAAGCTAAGGATTGGGAGTGAAGCTGAGGGAGAGGATTGACGGGTTCGGGTCATCCCTGCTGAGGCAGACTGGGACTCCCAGGAAGCAAATTTCAGGTATAAAATCCATCCAAAAGAGGAGGAGAATCCTTCACCTCCCCACACAAGATAGTGGCTTGCTGTGTTATCTCTACAAGCAAGTAGTGAACAGAAGACCTCTAGTTTCACTACATGGGAGAGAGCAGCTAAAGCCCAGGACTCCTCCTCCAGAGAGATCCCAATGCAACCCCATGCAGTCTCTTGCCCAGAATAAAAGTTGAACAAATATTTTCCCTGCCTTCCTAAATTCCCAAACCACCCTTCCCCCTGTCCTAGTAGTCTGGAAGCCTACCCCCTGCAGAATCTGGAGTATCTGGAGGATTTTTGCTAGGGCGGGGCATCTCATGGGCTATAGGGCAGCCGTGCTGAAATGATAACTCAGGTGGAATCAGGGAGTCGCAAGGGTAGGAAGACTTGCCCCATGCTGGTCCATAGTGCAGGACCCACGCAGCTGACTGGGGCCTTCCATGTGGGGGCCCCACCCACCAGCAGCCACCAGCCCCTCCAACCAAAGAAGCAGCAGTGGTACCACCCACCACGTGCCCCTCCAACCTGTCCCATAGAAGCACACCTGACAGCAGCAGTGCTACCCCTGACTGTGGTATTGGCTCCACCGACCCTCAGCAGTATACTCCTGCTGGGGTCAAATTTGGGAGAGATACCTCCCCAATTCTGTGGATCATGGAGGGAGTCTGACTTTGCCCTGTAGAGTTTCCAGAGGAGGAGTATGGCCAGGACAGAGGAAGGAGAGAACCTTCCTCCTGCTCTGAAGGAGAGAACCACACTCTGCAAAGGTTACCCCCAGCTGGGTACATATGCTGCTGGAACACTGCCCCATTTGCAATGAATACCAGAGAGAATTAGGCCTGAACTCCTCATGTCTGCAGGTTGCACAGTGAGACAGACCAGTCGTGGAGGCATTGACTCCCCGTTGACTCAGGCGCAAATCCCTGGTGTACTTGAGTTTAGAGAGAGTTGGGCCACAGACTTGTAGGGTTACCAGTGGCTGGGTGTGATGGAGGTGCAAAGTGGGGAAGGAAGCACCAGTCCCCCTGGACTGATTCTTTTGTGGGGCAGACCTTTCTGACTCCATGGAGCATCAGAGCAAGTCACACTTGAGCTGCTAGTGGACACCTGTTGTCCAATTGCAGGAGACCTTTTGAACTTTCCTACTTAATCTGCATTTGTGCTGACTGGGATAATTGGTTTGAAACTATTGATCTGGGCCAATCACCCAGGTACCTTCCAAGGCTGTACCCTGGTTGTATTGGAATGGGTTTGATTCTCCTCTTCCAGTTGTTGCCGGTGGGGGGGTGGGGTGTCTCAGTTGCTTATATTTCTCCACAGCTGAGATTTCAACCCAAAGTCACTGATTCACTAGGATTGGACAGAGTCTAGCTGATTACAAGACAGAGCCACCTAGCCCCATCATACCAAGGGGTCCCCAGAGTCTCAGGATGTAGTACTGAAGAGGACCTTTGTAAAGCTGTAGGGAAAAAGCCATAGTCATCAGTCCCAGCTCTTTGGTAAAGGACTGGTTAATTACAAATCCAAGAGCCCTCAATTCAATTTCATCATACAAACTTCTCTAACCACACAGTGAAAAATAACCATGGGGAAGAATCAAAGGAAAAACTGGCAACATGAATAATCAGAGTAGATCAATTCCTCCAATGTACAACAAAGGAGATGCAACAGATCTCATTCATAAATGAATGGTTGAGATGTCAGAACTCAAGTTCAGAATTTGGATGACAAATAAGATTAACACAATAGAAGTAAGCTGGAACTAGAAGTTCAAGGAGTAATTCAAAAGTTGTCTCAAGAATTCAATGAATTCAAAGATAAAATAACCAGAGATTTTGACAAATTGAGGCAAGAATTTTCATTCCTCAAAGACCTGAGAAATACAGTAGAATCCCACTAGAGTTGTGGGACCACTCCAAAAAAGGTAACATTCACCTTATAGGAATTCCTGAAGGAGATGAAGATGTTCCAAAGGTACAGATGCTCCACTCTAAGAGATATTAGAGGAAAACTTTCCAAACATGGCAAGAGATACTGAAATTCAGATCCCAAACAGTTTCAGAAGCCCAGAATGACTCAATCCAAATAAAGTATTTCCTAGACACATTGTAATTAACTTTGCCAAAGCTAATATGAAGGAGAAAATCCTACAAACAGCCAGATGTAAGAAAATCATAACTTACAAGGGGAAGAATATTAGAATGACTGCAGATCTCTCTGCTGAAACTTTTCAAACCAGAAGAGGATGGTTATCAACTTTCAACCCCCAGAACAAAACAACTTTCAGCCCAGGATCCTGTACCCAACTAAACTGAGTTTCATTTATGATAGAGAAGTCAAATACTTTAACAACATACACATGTCAAAGAAATTTGCCATAACTAAACCAGCTCTTCAGGATAGTCTCAGACCCATCCTCCACAATGACCAGCACAATGCTCTACCACCAAAGTAAACTCACTCTGAAATTCTTGACCCAAACCCAATTTCCACAGTGGTGAAAAGATTTAAAATGTCCACTGGATTTTCAAAAAACTTGACACCCCAAATATCACCAGGTTTATGAATGCTTTCAATTAATGTGAATGGCTTAAATTGTCCTCTTAAGAGGCACAGGTTGGCTGACTGGATACAAAAACTCAAGTCAGATATCTGCTGCACACAAGAATTTCATCTTACCTTAAAGGATAAATATAGACTCAGGGTGAAGGGATGGACATCTATAATCCAGGCAAATGGAAATCAGAAAAAAGCAGGGGTGGCAATTTTATTTGCAGATACATTAGGCTTTAAACCAACAAAAGTAAGGAAAGACAAGGATGATCGCTTCATATTTGTTAAGGGAAACACTCAACATGATGAGATTTCAATTATTAACATGTATGTGCCCAACCAGAAGGCTCTTCAATTTATAAGGGATACCCTAAAAGACATGAACAATGTGATACCTTCTAGCACCATAATAGTTGGAGATTTTAACACCCCTTTGGTAGTGTTGGATAGATCCTCCAAGAAGAAACTAAGCAAAGAAATTTTGGACTTAAACTTCACCATACAACAATTGAATTTAAAAGACATCTACAGAACATTTCATCCTAACAAAACTGAATACACATTCTTCTCATCGTCCCATGGCACATTCTCCAAAACTGATCACATCTTAGGTCACAAGTCTATCCTCAGGAAATTTAAAAGAACAGAAATTATTTCTTGTCTTTTCTTGGATCATCATGGAATGATATTTGAACTCACCAATAACAGGAACCTGCATAGACAACAAAGACATGGAAACTAAACAACCTTATGCTGAATGATAGCTGGGGATAAGAAGGAAATTACCAAATTTTTGGAACAAAATGATGATGAAGACATAAATTATCAGAATCTATAAGATTCTGCAAAGGCAGTCTGAAGAGGGAAATTTATAGCTGCAAGCCTTCCTCAAGAGAACAGAAAGAAATCAACAACTTAATGGGACATTTCAAGTAACTGAAAAAGAAAGAACATTACAACCCCAAACCCAGCAGAAGAAAACAAATAACCAAACTTAGAGCAGAATTAAATGAAATTGAAAATGAAAGAATTATTCAAAAGATCAATGAATCTAAAAGTTGGTTTTTTGTAAAGTTTAACCAAATTGATAAACCTTTGGCTAGCCTAACCAGTAATAGAAAATTAACATCCCTAATATCATCAAGCAGAAATGACAAAGGTAAAATAACAATGAATGCCTCAGAAATTGAAAGAATTCTTAATGAATACTACAAAAAACTCTATCCTCAGAAATATGAAAATCTTAAATAAATTGACCAATAGTTGGAAGCACACCACCTTACTAGACTTAGACAGAAAGAATTGGAAATGTTGAACGGACCTATATCAAGTACTGAAGTAGCATCAACTATACAAAATCTCCCAAAAAAGAAGAGTCTGGGACCAGATGGCTTCACACCAGAATTCTACCAAACCTTTAAAGAAGAACTAGTACCTATATTACTTAACCTTTTCCAGAGCATAGAAAAAGAAGGAATACTTCCCAACATATTCTATGAAGCAAATATCACCTTGAACTCCAAACCAGGAAAAGACCCAACAAGAAAAGAAAATGATAGACCAATATCTTTGATGAATATAGATATTCATTAAAAATATTCAATAAGATCCTAGCAACCAGAATCCAGCAATACATAAAATTATACATCATGTCCAAGTGGGTTTTATCCCAGGATCTCAAGGATGGTTCAATATATGTAAATCTATAAATTTAATACATCACACAAACCAAATAAAAAACAAAGAGCATATGATTCTCTCAATTGATGAAGAAAAAGCTTTTGATAATACCCAATATCCTTTTATGATCAGAACACTTAAGAAAATATGTATAGAAAAGACATTTCTTAAACTGATAGAGGCCACCTACAGCAAACCCACATTGTATTGAATGGAATAAAATTAAAAACATTTCTACTCAGATCAGGAACCAGGCAAGGTTGCCCATTGTCTCCACTGCTTTTTTAGCGTTGTAATGGAAGTCTCAGCCATCACAATCAGGCAAGAGGAGGTGATCAAGGGTATCCACATATGGTCAGAGGAGATCAAACGTTCACTCTTCACAGATGATATAATTGTATATCTGGAAAACACCAGGGACTCAACTACGAAACTCTTAGAAGTGATCAATGAATACAGCAGTGTCTCAGGTTACAAAATCAATACTTACAAATCAGTAGCCTTTATATATACCAACAATAGTCAAGCTAAAAGAAAAAAGCAGTCAAGTACTCTATTCCTTTTACAGTAGTGACAAAGAAGATGAAATATTTGAAAGTTTACCTAACAAAGGATGTGAAAGATATCTATAAAGAGAAATATGAAACTCTGAGAAAAGAAATAGCTAAAGATGTTAACAAATGGAAAAACATACCATGCTCATGGTTGGGAAGAATCAACATTGATAAAATGTCTGTACTATCCAAAGAAATCTACAGATTTACTGCAATTCCTATTAAAGTACCTTTGTCATACTTTAAAGATCTGGAAAAATTAGTACTTCATTTTATATGGAAAGAGAAAAAAACATGAATAGCCAAGACATTATTCAGAAATAAACACAAATCAGAGAAATCATGCTACCAGACTTCAGACTATACTATAAATCTATAGTGATCAAAAAAGCATGGTACTGGCACAAAAAATAGAGAGGGTAGATGTATGGAACAGAATTGAGAACCAAGAGATGAACTGAGACACTTATCATCATTTGATGTTTGATAAGCCTATCAAAAATATAAATCGAGGGAAAGATTCCCTATTTAACAAATGTTTCTGGGTGAACTGGCTGGCAACTTGTGGAAGACTGAAACTGGACCTACACCTTTCACCTCTAACAAAAATTGACTCCCATTGAATAAAAAACTTAAAGTTAAGGCATGAAACTATAAAGATTCTTGGAGAGTGTGTGGGGAAAACACTTGAAGAAATTGGCCTGGGAGAATACTTTATGAGGAAGACACCCCCCCTCCCAGGCAACTGAAGCAATACCAAAAATACATTACTGGGATCTGATCAAACTAAAAAGCTTCTGCACTGCCAAGAACATAGTAAGTAAAGCAAGTAGACAGCCCTCAGTATGGGAGAACATATTTGCAGGTTATGTTTCTGACAAAGGTCTGATAACCAGAATCCACAGAGAACTCAAACTTATTAATAAGAAAAGAACAAGTGATCCCATTTCACTGTGGGCAAGAGACTTGAACAGAAGCTTCTCTGAAGAAGACAGGTGCATAGTCTACAGACACATGAAAAAATG
>NW_003852436.1:2292708-2302549 GCF_000181295.1 Otolemur garnettii
ACAGATGTTGGCATGGTTATGGAGAAATGGGAACACGTCTACATTGCTAGTGGGAGTGCAAGCTAATACATTCCTTTTGGAAAGAAGTTTGGAGAACACTCAGAGATCTAAAAGTAGACCTGCCATTTGTTCCTATAATTCCTCTACTAGGTGTATATCTAAAAGACCAAAAATCACTTGGCAACAAAGATATTTGCCCCCAGATTGTTCATTGCAGCTCAATTCATAATATCCAAGTCATGGAAGAAGCCCAAGTGCCCATCGACCCATGAATGGATTAATAAATTGTGGTATGTATACCATGGAATATTATGCAGCCTTTAAAAAGATGGGGGACTTTACCTCTTTTATGTTTACATGGTTGGAGCTGGAGTATATTCTTCTTAGTAAAGTATCTCTTCTTAGTAAAGTATCTCAAGAATGGAAGTAAAAGTATCCAATGTGCTCAATACTATTATGAAACCAATTTATAATTACTCACACTTTCATAAGAAAGATAAATCACAACTATAGCTCAAGATGAAGGAGGGAAGAGGAGGGAGATGAGAGGGGAGGAGGGATATTTGATGGAAAGAGTGTAAATGGTGGGACCATTCCTATTTTTCATATAGCAAGGGTACATATCAAATCTATTAAGTACAGAGTAAAAATGTCTTAACACAATAATTAAGTAAATGAGATGAAGACTATATTAATGAGTTTGATGTAAGAATTCCTAATTGTATATAAAATCAACACATTGTACCCCATAAAGGCATCAATTTATATATGATCTATGTGTTTATGACTTAATAAAAAAATTTTTAAAAAAATTTTATAAATCTACTTTAAAGTAGAAATATTACAAAAAATATTCTGTGAACTCAAAGTAATTAAGTAGAAATTCTTTATAACATCAAAAAATGAAATAAATATAACTCACTTGGAATTAAAAAGTATCTTGTAATTCTTGGAAGAGAAAATTAAAATTCAGATTATGAAATATATATAAACAATGTATTGTGGAATACAACCAATTTTAAAATTCAGGGGGAAAAAAGAGTAACTAAAGTTTAAAATCCACAATGTTCTTTTATAATTAAATTTCACAGAATGCTTTTGTTTTATAAGTTTGAACTTCAATTCTAATTTCGCTTTAATAGAGGCAAGAAAATTTACAAGAGAAAGAATGAGGGAATAATTTATTCCCTTCCTGTGTAGGGAGCAGAAAATTGGTGGGAAGGGCAGATGATCTGAACTTTCTAGAGTAATAGATCAAAAGGAGGGGGAAGATCGCAAAAAAAATTAAAAACAGGGGAAAAAGTTTACTAGTTTTTATTTTGCAATACCCCCCTTCCATTTGTCTTGTTTTTAATAGCAGTTTAAAAAAATCCAAACTCAGATGCTTGTTGCCTACATCTCACATCACAACAAGAAATGAGTAGCCTATCTCAAAAGTTTTTGCATTACTTTTGATAATGTAGGTGTAACCCCAACATGGAAAACTCCCAGTGGTTTCTTTTTTGCACATAAAATAAATTCAACTCTGACCTGACCATTTCTGCACACTTTTATCTCTCACAATCCCAAACATTAAAGTATTTCTCCAGCCTACGCCTGTCTCTCCCACCCCTTTGAATATACTATTGTACTCACCGCTAAACTCCCAGCCTTTGTTCATGTGGATTATTAGTCTTCCTTTTTTACATGTAGCCAAATCTGTTCCATCTTGACCTTCCTTCTCTCTGAGCAATTTTAATGTGTAACTGTGGATAAGCTTATATTGGAATTAGTTTGTTGAGTTTTCTGTGCTTACTTTTCACTTTAGTTTTTCCAAGTAGGGGGATGGAAGTGTGTATTTTACATTTCTTGTTATCACAGAATTCAGTAGGGCAGATTCACTAGAATCTGAAGTACAGAAGTAGACTGAGTTCTGGTGCCTTCTTGGGGACCACCAAGAAGCACTCATAGGGCCTGGTGGGGATAAAGGATTTAGAAACACAGATCCTTTGGGATTTATTTTAAGTTTTGATTAATCCCCACAATATAGTTCTGTGAAACTTGGGGAAATGACAGATGAAGAGGTCACAGTGGTCTTATTTTCAGAAGGAGTCAATAGAAATAAATAATAATGTGATTATGTAGGAAGGAAAACAAAAGAAGACCAGAAGAAAGCAATCAAGGAAAAAATATCCCACTTGAAGGGCTAGATAAGGAAGTCTCAAGAGTCCTATAAGAGTTGTTCTTTTTATTAGGGTTCCTATGGACAAGAGCAGTGGTGTGTGATGATTGCAACTTTATAGCTAGCAAAAGGTGTTAGTCAAATACATATTACTTCTGTTTATATTGAAAAGTCCATATAAGCCCTGTGAGAAATTAATTATATATTAATTTATGTTGTGCCCTAAAATATTTAAGGTGTCTTTAAAAGATGTATTAAATACAGTATACCAAATTAACAAATTGGAATCAATTAAAAAATATGTTAAGAAGAAAAGGAGGCAGTAGGGACCTCTCTGTAAGCTCCTGAACAGGTTCTCGTTGAGCACACTTGGCCTTCCACTGTCTGTGAACAGCCTGTGCTGCTTCTTATCCCTCTGGGGGTGTCAGGGCAACACAGCAGACATCAGCAATAACTACACAGTTTTTGTGAGCATTGCTCCTCCATACCTTTCAAATACCTAAAAAATCATTCCAGCAAGGGCATTCCCTTCAATAACATGTTTTACCCAGGTTACAATCAATGAAGCTGTTAGCAACTGGGCTGCTGCCTTGCCTGAGGAACTACCAATGGCCCAAGTACTACTCAGGAAGGCATCTTCTTTGCCATGCCAGTCCTTAAAACCTGTTTTTCCACCTTATTTTTTGTAAACACACTCAATACCAGTTTCATCCCATGAAAAGCGAACACCTAAGACCACACTGACCATCTAGGAGACTGGCAGAGAGAGGCCTGAGAAGGGTAAAAGGAGGCAGCAGACCAGCTGGCCAGCCTGCCACACGGCTCTGTCACCTGTGAAAAGTGATGGAGACCAGGAGAAAGGAAGATTGGGAAGGAAGAGTCTCAGACTGTGACAATGTTTAAAGAACGTTTGTTCAAGTTAAAGGGAAGGCTAACCATGAGAGAACTTCCCCATCTCACAGAAAGTGAGCTGCATTACACCCTCCCTGCAGCCTGGGGGAGGTCTGGGTTCAGCTTTGAGGCTGCCGCAGGTGGTGAGGGCAGGCTCACAGGCTAAACTATGTGTTTGACTCTGGTGATGATTCCGCAGTTCACATAGTGAAAGTTTTGTGTATTGTCTCACTTTTCTACAAAAAGGTCAATATTAGCCTTTTGTGACTTGGTTAATATATAACATTAAATGATAATGTCAAGTATATCTATTTATTGCCAACAGATTATCTGGGATAAGAGATGAGACATTTTGGAGGTCTCTCTCTTTATATATACACATTCATATATAAAATTTATATGTATGTATACATATAGAATATATATTATATACAGCATATTTATAATGCATACATGTTTCAAAAATGCATGCAATGAAACAAAAAAAATGTTTATTAGACCTATTATCTGGGATAAGACATGAGCCATTTTAGAGTTCATTACACACATACATATAAAACTTATATTTATATATACATATTTAAAATTTATATTTATATAATATATGTAATATATGTAATGTAATATATTAATAATTCATACATGTTTTGGTAAAAAAATGAAATGATAAATGTTTATTAGACCTTATTATATTTATGAAGCATTTTTTTGTTTGATGACATAGGAAGTCATCAAAAAAATTTCTGTGACAATCAGTAGTCTGTTTTTTTGCCTGTGAAGTTCCATAGCTTGTTATAATTCTAAATGAATTGGCTAATAAAATAAAAATGTGTGAGAAAAATATTCATAACATAAGGCTCTAAATATTTACAAGATATTTCTATTTTCTGCTTTTCAAATCAGTATTTTTGCATAGAAAATTGCTGTGACTTAAGATTTTTGTGCCACAAAATGGAAACTTCTACTGGATATTTGAAATCTGCAAAAAAGATGCTCATGTTTTACTTTTCATTTCATTCTTGGGTCTTTATGAAATTACAAAGACATTCAAGGGATTTCAAGGACAGAATTAAGGAAAGGGAAATAATAATAACGTCTCTAAAGCTGTGAATGGAAAGAGAGTGCATTACTTAACCTAAAAATAATCTGTCATTTTAATTTTTAAGCACAACTTTGAGGGTTGGAGAAATTAAAGAGTGGGAAAGGAAAAAAATAGGCTTTCCCTTTTATTATCTGACATGTGGTGAGAAATGAATTCTAGAGAATTAAAAAGAAATTGAGAGTTATCAAAAGCTATGGAAATAAGTAAATGAAATTAAAACTGAAGCTGTAGGTTGCAACTGAATAAGAAAAGGGGACAGCAGCCCCCTGCCTACATAAAAGGCAATGCTATTCTACTCAAAAATGGTACAATAGAGAATTAGAAATAGAATTAGAAGATAGCATAAACATATATTTAAGATGTCCCCTGGGGAAGCTGGTCCCATAGGAAAAACAATTCAAAGGTGATTATTCAAACTGTTGTCAAAGTCATCTGAAGCAATAATTGCATGTCAAAGCATGAGCTCTGTTTTCCAAAGAAACCAAGGAGGTCAATTAGTAGGATAAGAGTACTGGTTTACTTTTCTGGTAGGAGTGACGGGAGAAAGCAAGTTAAACCCACATTCTCACCTACCTTCAATTTGTGAGATAGCAATACTTGGTCAGGGGGAGCATTGAGGCTCTGTGACAGACGTTTGTTATTTTGTGGGCAGAGGACCCACCCATACATGAAGCCTACCTTCTCTCCTGGTGTAATACTTTGTAACTCCTTAGGGAAAGTACCATGTAAGTTCCTGTTTTTCTCTCCCTCCCTATCCTGACTTCTAGTTCAGCAGTGTTTTGAGTAAATGATTATCTACTATCTGGTAAGTAAATGTGGAAAATGTTGCAAAAATCATAAAGAAGAATCTAATCTTGTTTGGCAGATGAAGAACATGAATTTTTTTTTTTAAATAAAAGGGTAGACTTTAATCTTTATTTATAGGACACTGCAAGATATGAAATTCCACAGGGAAATAAGAAACCCTTTCAGAGGATAGGCTCCATACAGTACGCACAGTTTGGAACCGTTCAAGTATGGTTTTGTTGTGAAAAGTGCTACAGTAACAAACCACATTTAAAAAGAGTTCTTAGTACAGAAACAGTGAGAGAAACTTATGCCAAACATAGTACACAGCAACTTTGTGCCTCAGCTGTACAATTTAAAAGTTTAAAGTCCCCAGAGTCCCATCCTGAACCTAGCACGGATAGCCTTCAGAGGTCGTTTCTGGTACTACATTTTGATCCGCCTCTTCCTCTACAGAGAAGTGCTTCTCCATCAAGTTTAATGGAGACTTGTACACAGACTCATTTTCATGGTTTCATAGAGCTTCAATTTTGTCCAAACCTCCATGTCCTTCAATCATTATACTAAGTTTCTCACTTTCACCTAAGTTCCTCACTTTCACCTAGTTTCATCATTATACTAAGTTTCTCACTTTCACCTAGTTTCTCAGCAGCCTGAGAGATATTTGAAATGGCATCCAGAATAACCAGAATAATTTTGCCATCTTTCACAGTTAAGAGGTTCATCAACGGTTCCATTAATCCACAATGAATGAGGTATACAATCTGTTCAACTGTTCCACCACTTGTATCGTTGGTCACAGCCCATAAGGCTTCCTTTTGTGTCTTAAAGTCTGCCTTAGAGAGAACACCAACAAGTCATGGGCCTAGTCCGTGATTCACAACTTGCTGTATCTGGTCCTGACAGCCAGCTGTGATGTTTGACATTGTCCACGTAGCTTCCTTTTGAATGTTAGTTTGGGGGTTGGTCAGCAGGCTGGGAAAGACAGTAAGTGCTTCTGCATCAATTACAACCTGTCCCAGTGACAATATTCCCTATGGCTCTTAGTGTAGGAGTCACAATTGGCAATTCAGTATCTCCCAAAAGCTTCACAAGCTGGGGCACAAATCCTGTTTCCACAACCATTTCAATCCATTCATTTGGAACATCAGCAAGGTAGGAAATAGCCCAGCAGGTATCTGCTGATACAGCTAGATCATGTGATGCAAGGGACGCACTAAAGTGGGAAGAATCTGCTCTATGATATCTAATGGGGGTGCAAGATTCTCGTTGGTACAAAGGTTTGAAAGTGTCCAGGAAAGATTACATGATAAAGATCATGTGATAAAGATGACATGTCAGGGATAGCTAGAAGAGGCAACAGTGGGTCAACTGCACCATACTTAATGACCAAGTCTTAGAAAACTGAACCATCACCTACAATGTTTCCTAGAGCCTACACAGCTTGTTCACTGATATGAGCATGGGGAGACGCCAACAGAGAACTGAATGCTGGAATAGCACCACCATCTACCACAGCCTTAGTCTGTTCTGATGTCCCAGAAGCATGTTAGTTAGTGCCCAGGCAGATTCAAACTGAATGGGACTACAATCAGTTCTGCCCAAGGACACAAAGTTTTGGATCAAACCAGCTCAGATTATATTGTCAATGGAAAGTAAGAGAGTCTCTGTCTTAGGTCAGGGACCTGGGGACAAGTTGCCCGTCATTGGCTACCTCCCCTTACCTGCTCTGGGGAGCGCCTGTCTTAGGTCGTGTCCTCCTCAGTATTCCCAGTTGCCCGTCATGGAGAGCTCTCTTTATAACTGGTGTACTATAGACATCCAAACTTTATAAGCGGGATTATGGAGTGCTTGGGCTAAAAGAATTTGATGTTTTTGTGTGGTCACCACACAGTTCCAGAGAACTTGGAGGAAGGCGAGGCTGATAAGGCTTATGAGGAGGAACACTGAGATGGTGCCTCCCCATGATTCGATGAGAGACCAGAAATTAGTAAGACTTTGGAGAAATGTGTCTCCTGTAATAGGTGGAACTTTGGTTTCATTTATAACTTGGATAGTGTGTAATAGGCTGCAGGTATAGTTATCAAAAGTGGAGGACCATCCTTCTTTTATATAGTTATTTAGGGTTCTGACTGCTTCTGAGGCATTTTTTACTTTCCACGGTGTTACACATATGCTATTGAAAGGAGGAAGGCAGGAGACTCCCTGGAGGTTCCAGAGGAGATCTACCTGCTCTTGTAATAAAAAGGTTTGTTGATTTAAGTTTAGTACGGCTAATTGGAGATGTGCTTTGATTTGTTGTTGTGTATCTAAGGCCTGAGCTGTTAAAGCACTAAGGTTATTGAGGGTATGGGCAGTTTGAACCGATGTGGAAATGGCGATCCCAGCGGCCACGGCAGAAGCTGCTAGTGCTGTGATGATGGCAACGGCTGCTGCAACAATACCAAAGTCTCTTTTCTGTTGGGACAAACTTATTGGAGAGTTAGAAGTTCTGTTGACAGGCATAGGAAGATATGTTGGGATTCGGACTATGAGCATCGAGTCAGAGTGTGGGTGCCAGCAGTTGGACAAAAGACAAGTAACGTTGGGGGAGTCACAGAGTACAGTGCGATTGACTATAGAAGATACGTTAAAAGATACAATGAAGAAGGGTGATAATACACAGGGCTGAGAGTGAAAGGGGAAACTCGAATAGGTTTCATAGCGGGTAACGTTGGGTTGTCCAATTGGGAAGCAAGATTGTGGACTCAGTGTTATATAGGGTGTGGTGAATCTCTTTGTAGTATTTACTAATAAAGTGACATTCTTTAAATTGCCTTTTCTAGTTGAAAGGGGGATGGCATTAAGACAAGCATGGGGTCCACAAAGAAACATTCCTGCCAATGTGGCTGGCGTTCTCGGGGAACAAGGATTACGTTGGTAAAATGGTGTCTGAAAGCTATTAGGGGTCAGGGGTTGGGGGCCATACCACCAACAACTGAGGTTAGATGGTGTAGGTGGTAGATAAACTGGGTTAAAGGCGTAGCAGTCCTGCCACATCCATTGTTTGTCAGGGGTAGAATACTCTGAATGAGATTTCTCGCAACGGGGACAGGGTACGGGAGCCTCAGAGAAAAAGAGATCATAGGTATCGGGTTCTGAGGCATTCGTCAGGAGGTCAGTAGTGGAGATGGGCAACAAGATCTCCATCACGTATGTGGGAAAGGGTTCACTGCGGTTTTTCTGTAGATCGGCAACGCTACTGTTATGGAAAAGTAAGAAAGGGTATTTATTAGAGTCAGTAAGAGAGGAAGAATTGTTGTTAGAAATATTATAGTGACTAAAGCATAGCGTGTCCTTCAAAGGGAATGAGGAGGCATTATGTGGAATAAAAGGTGATGGCTTAACATGTGGTTCTCTAGTGGATGCATTGGAAGAGACAAAGGTAGGAAATTGGGGACTATCCCATCTCACCATCAGGAGCACTGGTGGAGTCCTCACTATTCCCCAGTTTATCTCTGTTTGTGCTGGCCTCCACAGGTGGATTGACAGGACGAACGCAGGGAACAGGTACCCAAACAGGAGAATCTTCACCTGTCGGTAGAATACAAACAGAACCTCTGACCTGAGCTATTAGTCGGTCAGGGCCTCTCCATTGGGTTGTTAGAGGATCCTTCCATTTTATAAGTGCTGGAGGTTGAGCTATCGACTGCCAATGACGGTCAGCAGCGCAGATACCTTTGTTGTCTCGATTCAAAAAATTTAAAATATATAAGGCAAGAGAGTTATATTGTTGAGGACTCTTGCATAGGGGGTATTCCCCTCTTTTTATTTTTTCAAGAGAAGTTTTGTAAGTACGATGAGCTCTTTCAACTATGCCTTGTCCTTGAGGATTGTAAGGAATTTCTGTTGTATGGGAGATATTGAAAGTTTCATAGAATTCTTTAAAGGCACATGAAGTGTAAGCAGGTCCATTATCAGTTTTGAGGGCATTGCCCATGTAGGCAAACGCTTGCATGAGATGACTTTTTACATCGGAGAATTTTTCTCCTCTATGTAAAGAGGCATGTATTAGGTTGGAATAGGTATCAATGGATAAATGAATATATTTATTGGCACCATGGGAGGGAACATGAGTGACATCAGTTTGCCAAACCTCGTTGGGCTTAACGCCTCTTGGGCAGACTGAGTCAGTTTGTTGAGGAATGTAAGATGCACAAGCGTGACATGTAGTCACTATGGCTTTGGCCTGTATAGGTGTCAGACCAAATTTGAAGCACAGTGAAGCTGCACTGTTATGGAATTTTGAATGAAATACTTTGGCAGCTATGATTTTTTCTGAGGGTTCTAAGTCTGGTGGTGTGAGCATTGCCATGACACTTACGACTGCGTCTGCTTTGGCATTCCCCTCAGCCAAAGGTCCTGGGAGGTCAGTGTGTGCTCTTATATGGCCTATCCAAAAGGGATGGGTTCTTTTGAGTATTAGAGCCTGGAGTGCCTATAGTTCCTTGGTTACTGTGGAGTGCTCTGATAGTAGAGCTGCTGTTTCCAATTGTGGAACTACAGTAGCTGCATAGTAGCTGTCTGTGTAGATGTTAATGGCTTCCCCACTGTACAAGTGGAAGGCATGACAGATGGCCAGTATTTCAGCCTTTTGTGCAGATCCTGTAGGTATTTCCACTAGATAACACTTGTTTTCTGAGACTACTGATGCTTTTCCTTTTCCAGAGCCATCTGTGAATACAGTCCTGGCTTTGGGAATAGGGCTCTGTTGTGTAACAACAGGGAGAGTGACTGGATGTTTTATGTAAAATTGACCCTTTTATCGGGGGGATAATGATGTTCCCACCTGGAAGAATATAGGCAGTGAAGAAGTGTCCAGTCTTTGTCCTGATTGATGAGCATTTGTAATTGGCTCGGCT
>NW_003852436.1:2303063-2320041 GCF_000181295.1 Otolemur garnettii
ACTGATAAGGCTCTGTGACTTGGACCTTCTCAGGAGCTATTTGGAGTTTTGCTCCTTTTAGCAATACTTGGAGCTGGTCATAGCATTTTAAAAGTTCCTCCTTATTGTCTGCAGCTAGTAGGATATCATCCATATAATGGATTACCATTACCCTGTTGCCTCTTTCTGAAAGGCTTTCCCTAAGCGGTTGTATGGCAATATGGACATATGACTGGCACATGGTTGGACTGTTGGCCATGCCTTGAGGCAAGTACTTCCACTGGTACCTCTGGTTTGGTGCTGCATGGTTAATAGCCGCACCGAAAATGCAAACTTTTCCCTGTTCTTAGGATGTAACGGTATGGTAAAGAAGCAATCCTTTAAATCTATAATCAATATGTGCCATGAAGAAGGAATTGCTGCTGGACTAGGAAGTCCTGGTTGCAGCGCTCCCATAGTTACTATACGGTTGTTAACCGCACTGAGGTCCAGCAAGAGCCTCCATTTTCCTGACTTCTTTTTTATAACAAAAATGGGAGTGTTCTATGGTGATGTGGTAGGCTCTAGGTGTTCTAATTCTAATTGTTCCTGCACTAATTGTTGAGCTGCCTGGAGTTTTTCTTGGGTGAGGGGCCACTGAGGTACCCAGACAGGCATGGTTTCTTTCCACGTTATTTTTTGAGGGGGAATTGCCCCTTCTTCAGTGGCCCCAAGCAAAAAGGCAGCTCGTTAGTGAGTACCAGGTTCAATTGGCTAAGTACATCTCTCCCCCATAGATTTAAGGGAAGATATTGCATCACATACGGTTGGAATTCTCCAGTGGCACCTTCCTCATCCTCCCAGTGCAATATTGTTGCTGACCTGAAAGGTTGTGACAAGCCTCCAACTCCCATAATTGAGGTAGCTGGTCTATCTACAGGCCATTTTTGTGGCCATGAGCCCACAGATATCACAGACACATCTGCTCCAGTGTCTAAAATGCCTTGCATGTACTTTCCTTGAACTTTTAGTCGTTTCATAGGTCTATCTGTTAATGATGCAACCATGAAGGCAGCAGTTCCTGTGGAACCAAACCCCCCTTCCCTTTGTGGTTGCAACACGGGGTTGTTAGTCTTAAATATGGGAAGTAGCACCAACTGTACAAGCCGTGTTCCTTCCGGGATTACTGTAATACCCCTGGGGCTGTGTGCTAAGATTTGTATTTCCCCTTTATAGTCTGCATCTATGATGCCTGGGACCACAAATAATCCTTTTAAGACTGTGCTGCTTCTTCCTAACAGGAGTGCTACACATGTACATGGGAGTGGTCCATATACTCCTGTGCCAATTGGCTGCACTCCCATGTCTGGGGTTAGAATTACTCTTTTTCTGGAGGAAAGGTCCAAGCCGGCGCTGTTTGGGGTGGCTCGGACAAGCTGCTTGATAGATAGCTTGTTCCCTGAGGGTACCACTGTGGGTTCAGGGATGTCTGGAGTGCCCGGAAAGCTTGTCTGGTTTGTGACGGGCCCGGGGCTGGGCCCTCTTCCCGTTTCCTGACTGGGTTGAGGTCAGTGGCTTTCCATCTATATCTGAAGTTGATCTGCATTCTCTAGCCCAATGGGGCCCTTTTCTGCATCGTGGACAGATGCCTGGAGATTTCTGTCCCGGGCCTCTTCCCTTACATTCCTTTTTAAAATGTCCTGACTTGCCACAGTTATAGCAGTTCCCTTTACCTTGTAGCGCGCCAGCTATGGCTAGCCCTATTTGCTGCGCTTCTGTTACATCTCTGCAAAGCCTCAGGTAGTCAGTGATTTCTCTATGCTTATGTGGTCTGAGGATATCCTGGCAAGCCCTTGTTAGCGTTTTCAAAGGCTAACTGCTTTATAATGGGCAAGGCCTCTTTATGACCTCCAAACAACTTATTGGCTGTCTGGAATAACCTGTCCACGAACTGTGCAAACGTTTCATTTCCTCCCTGCATCACTTTAGACAACATTCCTCCTACTTCCTTATTTGGAATGCGCCCCCAGGCTGCTAGAGCCGCAGTGGCGATCTGAGCATATGTCCCTGCTGCATATCCTACTTGGACCTGGAAGGTCTCATACTGTCCTCGACTCGAGAGCATATCCAGGTCTATGTGGGGCTGGCCTGACCGTGCGTTCATGGCCACAGTCTGCCTACATGCATCCTCATAGTCAGCTCTCCACAAGAGATAGTCTCCTCCTGAAAGCCCTGCCCTAATCAATTGCTTCCAATCCCAAGGGGTTAAATTTTGATATCTGTATCCCTCTAGGATAGATCTCACTAGGGCCGACTGTGGACCATACATGGACACAGCCTCCTTCAACTGTTTGAATTCTTTTATGGGTATAGACTGATGATACCTTTGCTGATTCTGCTCAATCACGGGGGCTATGAATTTCACTCCCCCTGAGACTTCTGTTGACTTGGTATGATCCTCATACGGATCTGTCCATAGGGCCATGTTCCCCTGATTTGTACTTGGGGGATCCGGCGGGTCTCCTAATGGTAAAAATGGGTTGCTCGGGTACTGTGGGGGAGGGGGTTTCACCCGCCCAGACAATTTTAATTGTAACCTTTCTATTTGTTCTAGAATCTGCTCTTCCATCTCCTCCTCCTCTCCCGCTGTTTCCCGCAGCTGCAACAGGTCCAGGTCTGGATACAGACCCGGGCCTCCCTCTGGCTTTTCTTGTGTTGTTTCCCCACCTTCGACTCCCTTAGGGAGTTCCTCCTCCTTACTCTCTGCCTGGACCTTTTCTAGGTCCTGTCTTAGTTGTTCTAACTCCTGGTGAGCTACTTGAGTGGGACCCAGAAGGGCATCTCTAATTGCTCTCCACAGGGAGAACACCCAAGTGGGAAAGTCTTTTGGTCCCTTTTTCTTCAAGTGCTCTGTGAGATCATGTCTGACTTATTCCCAATCCCTGGGGTTCAAAGCCCCTCCAAAAGCAAACCACGGACTGCTCTCCTGCACTAAGCTTATAAAGTCCTGCAAGGTGGAATTATGGACTTTTATTCCATGCTGCTTCAGCAGCGCCTTAAGGCTGACTGTTAGTTTCCCTTGTTGTCCACCCACCCCGGGCACTGGGGTCGTTAGACGTCTCTCTAGGACTATGTATGGGGGGTAGTGCACTTACCCGATTGCGGACTTATGCGCGCGGCCTCCGCGGTCCGAAGACTGTTTCGCTCCCGGTTCCCAGAGCTACACCGATCTCAGTGGGACCTCCACTTGACACTGCTTGACCGGGGGCGGTGTCAGGGAGTTAGTGATGGGCGTATGAGAGGGAGAAGGAAAGGGTGGACACAATCACACAACCACTCATACAGTATAGGGAGAAGGCTGAGCCGAAGCTGTTTATTTGGGATCGGTACAATCTTATATAGGGTTAGTTGAGGGGGAGTTGTTACTTTATGAAGCTGAGTCTATATAAGGCTAGGAATGTAGTCTTTGGCCTATGATAGGTTTAAAATGTGAGGGGAGGGCGGAGGGGTTATGCTGTCCTGAGGGGAGGGGCCCTGCGCTGTGCTCTGCGTTTCCGTCTAAGTCTTGTACAATGTAGCTAGTTCTATCCGGTTTTCTTACCAGTACTGGTCTCTTTATCTGGCCTTTTCATGTGGGAGTTGAATTAGGCTAGCACTTCCTCTTACAATGTAGTTTAGTATTTCTGTTAACCCTTACAGGGAAGCTGTTTTTCTCTAGAACAGGCATCCTCAAACTACGGCCCATGGGCCACATGCAGCCTGTCTAGGACATTTATCTGGCCCGCAGGGGGTTTTTGCTGCTGCTGCCTGTCCTGCTTAGCAGCCGACTCTTCCTGGGCCCGCAGTCTGGCCCTCTAATGGTCTGAGGGACAGTGAACTGGCCCCCTGTTTAAAAAGTTTGAGGACCCCTGTTCTAGAAAGTAGTTTCCTGGCAGCTTGAATAGCTTGGAGCTGCTTTTCCATATTGGTGTTGTTTATACCTTTGACAATGGCATCCACAGACCAATTTATAGTACCCTGCTTGTTTTAGTTTTCCTGAGTGGAGAAGTATCATCATCAGGAAACCAGCTGACATTTCTCCTTTTCAGCATCTGGTTGTCTTTCTTAGCTTTCCTCAACTCCACATTAACTGCTGTTCAGCATCACCTCCTTTCTGTTCTGTCTTTTCCCTTATTCTTGAACCAGTAAAGTCGGGCAGCTGGTGAATTAGCATTCTTGTTGGTGGACGTGAGTATGAGACAAAGGGAGAAAGCTGCACAGCCAGCTCAAGCTACCACAGGAGGTGGTGCAGGACTCAGAGGATCTGGGTCAGCTGCCCTGGAAACATCCACCGCAGCTCAGCCAGACCATGGTGTGAATGGTTTGTTCTTGAGCAACTTGCCCACAATCACGTGTGGACAGTCCTAGGAGCACTGGTGAAAAATGTACTTCATTTCTGAAAGGAAAGAAGGTAGTAATTTTGGTTGAAATAAGAGGGAGACTTTTCATTATTGGAATACTAAATATTCCAATACCTACAGAACCTTTTATAAGCAAATAAAGTGGGTATTGACATGGAGGTACTTACGCATGTATCTGAAAGAAAGCAGAGTTTCCACTGCGTTTTAGTATTCTTTAGCAGTATTTCTTGAACAGTTTCTTACCAGAAGGGAATTCACAGAGAGTGAATGATGAGAAATACAAATACAAAATGTGTTTTATTTAAAAATGATTTGCTGGAAATTAATTTAGGATGTAAAAATGTTATTAGAGCATATATTTTCTCCTTCAACCTGCCTAGCATGTGGTTTGATGTGTATTAATTTATATTTGTTGATTATTAGAACTTAATGAAATTCTTCCATGATAATATTAGAACTTCTCATTTTGAAGTTAGCACTTTCAGGCTTGCATTATTTTTTTTATCTCTCTTTATTAAACAAGAAATGAACTAATCCTTCAAATTATTTCCTCTATGGCTATATACCTCTTGCTAATAAGGGTTTCTTTACTCTAGACATGTCCAAATTTAGATATCATGTTATTATAATTATAGAGGCATATTAAATATTAGGTGAATGCAACTGAGCATGGAAAGGGAATTGTTTGTTTATACTAAGCAATATATATTTACATTGATGCATACATATCATACGTCATTCTCTGTCCCAGATTCTTTATAAACATAATTTCATGTCTCTCTACAATCTTTTCTTTTTCTTTTTTTTTATTTAAGAGACAATGTCTTGCTCTGTCACCCAGGTTGGAGCACAGTGATGTGATCATAGCTCACTGCAGACCCAGACTCCTGGGCTCAAGGGATCCTCCTGCCTCAGCTTCTCAAAGTGTTAGGATAACAGGTGATCATAGCTCAGTGTAGACCCAGACTCCTGGGTTCAAGGGATCCTCTTGACCCAGCTTCTCAAAATGTTAGGATAATATACCTGACCACACTGTTTTAAGATATGTGTGATGATCTCCATCTTACAGATAAAGAAACTGAGGCTGAGATAAGTTAATAACTTGCTTAGGAGTCACAGAGCTTTGTGTCAAGAGGTCTTTCTGATTCTTTAGCTTGTATTCCTTTCACCAGGCAAGAAAAGTAGATGAGAACATACACAAAAGTAGATGAGAAATACACAGAAATAAAATTGTAAGTACTCTAAAAGACTAGCCCTGATAAGTAAAAACAAATTCCCTTAAAACTTCTGATTTTTAACTTCCTACGTTTCACGTTAGCTTTTTCTTCTCTTTCCATTTACTTTGCGGCTCTTCTCTCCAGTGATCTTAATTATCTTCTTCCTGTCACTGTGGGTTTATTAGAGCAGCTGACATAGACAAGATAAGAGAATAACAGGATCTAAGGGTAATTAGTTCCTCATCTATGAAAGATAAGCTCAGAGAGAAATAGACTTGAAAACCAATATCGCACTTTATAGGGAAAGCTTAACAGCTATCATCATGGTAAAAAGATGACTGGAGTGGGAGTGAGGAGTCGGAAATTTATATGTCTATGTATATCCACATTTGATGATTTAGGTTTTTGTTCTTATTGTCTAGGCCATTGAAAACAATGAAATTGATGGTGTTATATGAATTTTGTTGTTAGATCAGATTGTAGGAAGATACAGGAAGCAGGAAGACAAAAGCAGGAAGATAAAAACCCTTTAAAGTCTACAACTTCTTATCTGTAGCATGCTGATTTTTAATATGTTCTCTTATGAGTAAATTAGCATGGTTCAAAAACAAGAGAAATTGAATGACATTCTGGTAAAGTGAAGGTGGAATGACTGATATCAGTGAGTCTGAGAGGTGAGCGGAGCGGCAAGTTGCTGTCCAAAGAACAGATGATGAAGCTGAACCACAGTGGACCGCGGAGGACAATAATTGTTATACGTTGCAAGAAGGTTGATTCATAATCTTTAAATATATTAAGAGATGAAAGGGAGTGTGGCATAATGAATGAGGGGTCTCTGGAATCACACTGCCAATTATCAGTCGTGCAACCTTGAGGCTGTTTCTTAACCTTTCCTGAACCTTTCAGAACTTCTTTTAGGCTGCAATTTCCTCATCTAAAACGTGCTTAACAATTATCGTGAGACTCAAATGAGCTAATTTATGTTAAGTATTAGGACACTGCCAGGAATATAATTAATGATTGATAAATAATAGCTGTGTTTATTGAGATCTGGAGGAAGTAGTTCAGGAGAAAACAGACCCTGGAAAATTAAAAGGCAGAAAGAAGTCTTTCACTCCAGCTGCTGAATTTGCATAGTCTTACTTTATTATTTTTTTTCCTCCAGTATCATAGCATAGGTTGAAGATAGATTTAAACAGTTGATGGCCCAGTATATAAGCCTGTCAGTTCTTCAAAATAAGTCCACTTCCACTTATTTGGGGGGAAGAGGTACTGCAAATAACTGAAGTAAAATTGTTTTCAAAGTAACATCCGCTTACTGTAATAGTATAAACAAAACATGACAGGGGAATTTTTTTAGTTCTTAGGGTGGTTATTTAATTATATTTCATACACTTCCCCTCCCCACAACTACTAACACCCTTATTTCTACTATAGCACTCTGTAGAGGGGTAACTGGATTTAATTGTAAATGTCAACTCTTCTCAGAGAGATGTTGATATTTCATCAAACCTTCTAATAAAATTAAAAATTTATATGTGTTCCCATGGTCATTATTTATGGCTCTTTTGGCATTCTAGAATTAATAAATCACTGTCCAAAGACCCACTTTGTTATTAGTGCTATTATTCATAAACATTGCTCTTAGCTGTATGCTGAGAAGGGGGGACAGAAATTTCCTAGGTAAGTCTGATAAGGAAATAAAGGAACATTACTTGTTTTTTTACAACCTTAAGAAATTGGGGTGATTGATCTGGGGGGTCTCCTATTGCCTGATTTTGGGTCTACTCCAAGACAACAGTCAAAGAATGCTCTATAGAAGTTTAGTTTCACTAGATCTTTTTTCTTTTTTGCAGTTTTTGGCCGGGGCTGGGTTTGAACCTGCCACCTCTGGTATATGGGGCTCCCTACTCCTTTGAGCCACAGGTGCCTCCCACTTGTTCATTTTTCAGTGGGTATTGCAGATAGCACCAATTTCAACATGCATCTTTTGTGTGTGTGAAAATTTTCTGTGCATTTACAATGAAAAATTTATGTATTATTTAGAATCATTTTTGTCTCTTTCTGAGGGCTTGTGTAAGACCAGACCCTAACAGAAAGGAAGAGAATTTGATTGGAATTAAGAACCTGACCATTTCTGCCATGTCTGCCTGCCACTTTGCAATTCCTGCTATCACCATCCGTGGTCGGAGATTATTCGAACAGTTGAGACCCTTCACCCAACACACACCCCTTCTTCCTTAGAGTCTATTCTCAACACAGCTGCCTTTCAAGTAGATTATGTCCTCCTCTCCTTGAGACCTCTCACATAATGCATAGCAGAGTTCAAAGACCACATTGATGGGGCTCCTGCCACTCACCCCTGTCCACTTCTAACCCTTCCTTCTCCTTCCCTCCTAGCAGCCACACTGGCTTTGCAGTTTGTGCTCTCTTCACCACCATTCCCAAGGCTGTCCACATGGCTCTCTCAAATCCTGCTGATCTTTATCCACGCACCCTTTTACCAAAAATGCCTTTTTGACTACACAGTATGTAATACCAACACCTGCATTCTAGTAGCCTCTACCCCCCTTTATCATGAGTTGCATTTCTCTATAGCACCTGTCACTACATTTCATGGTCTGCAATCATCCATTTATTTGTTTGGACTGTTCCTTCCAGTTAGAATGGGAATTCCCTGGGGATAAAAGTGATGTTTTGTTAACTAGCATAGCCTCAGTAATTAGAATACTGCTTAACCAACAATAGTCACTGAATAAATATTTTCCAATGAGTGGTTGAAATCTACATATTACTAATCCTAGAGAGGAGAATGAAGCTGATTATTTCTTCCCAATTTAATTTTTCCTAATGAGATGGAGTTAAGGTTATTTATTCTCCTAGTATTTAGAAGACTAATCAGGCCTGTGGGTGTGCAATGCTTAGAGTGTGAGCTTTTAAAATTATTATTTCAATAGTGATTTCTCACAGTGAAGAGCAATTTGGCAGAATTTATCAGAATTTCAAAAATTTCTTAAAATGACTCAAAAAATCCAATTATTTGTAACTTCTATAGAAGAAACTGATTCCAAAGCAAGAGGAAGTGTGCACAAAGCTTGCCATTCACTACAAGTATACTTTGCAATGACCAGAGAAATGACAGAATTACCAGGCTATGGTGTATAATACAACAGCTTAAAATAAATGAGGAAGGCATATGTGTATATAATATGTATATATGCATATATATGTGTATATGTATATGTGTATAGATGCATCTATATGTATATAGTGTGTATATGTATGTGTATATATGTATGCTATTATAATTATTAAGGCATATAGTTGACTATTTTAGATTGCACTCAAAATTTGTCCATCCTGTATGTATTAGGTGAATATGACTTAACATAGAAAGAGAACTATCATTTATTTATACTAAACCATATATGCTTACATTTATGTATATATATTATATGTCATGCGCTGTCCTAGATTCTTTATAAATTTAATTTCATTTATTCTTTAAAGCAACCTTTTAAGTTATGTTATTTAAGTTATTTCACCTTTATTGATGAAGAGACTGGAGCTGAGAGATAAGTGGAAAAAGTAGCTTGGCTTGGGAGTGACAGAGCCTATGTTAAAAGGTCTTGTTGATTCCACTTTATTTGCTTACCTAAAATATTCCTCCTCTCCTTTCTCGTTTTTCCTCTGTTTATTTCCTTTCGTATTTTTCCTTTTCTTTTGCTTCTACATCTACATTCGGACCCATAAACTAGTCACACAGTGCACAGAAGCAGATATATTGTTTATTGTATTTAGTAATAAGACTTTAATTTCTTGTTGGTAATTTCTGAACCCAGGATATAGTATTTTATATTCCTCTATTTCGAACAAAGCAAAGAAAAATAAAAACAATGATAAAATTCTTTACATATTTTTGTGTTTAATGCCAGTTTTCTTTTTCCCTGTGGGTCTCGATTGAAAGAAAAGATTTCTATAACTTATTTATGCCTATTTTTTTCTTTATGTTACTTTAACTTTGAAACAACACAAGCAAACAAAAATTCAGAAAGAGAAACTAAACAGTATAAGCGTGTAAAGAGAGAGTATTTATGCAAAGATCTAGAACAATTGTTTGGAGACAGTGACTCAAACTATGTGTTTCTATCAGATATTTCAAGAGTATCTATAAATTTCCAAACTCTCTGGATTCTGTTCCTACAAGGTGTTAATGTTCATTTATTCAATAATTATTTGTAGAGAATCTTATTTGTATTTTGTGATGTTCCAGGTGCTGGGGAAAGAAAAAAAAAAGGAAAAATCCCTGCCCTTTCCTACTGAAGAGAGAAAACAGTAAGTATGATGAATAACTAATATGTATTATGTGGTTAAAAGGTAATATATGCTGTGGGAAGAAATATAAAGTACAGTCCAGGGGGTGAGATGGGGGGTGGGAAGCAGCATATTTATCTGGCTTCCACCTTATATGACTTTTAAAAGAGCAAGCTGTTGTATGGAGTAAGGGAGAGGAGAGTTCTTTTGAAAATGAAAACCAAAGATTGCAAAGCCATTTCCATCAACATTCATTATGCTAGAACCCAATCTGTGGGCCACACGTGGTAGTGAGAAAGTCCTTGGTTGTGGCTGTGTACTTAGCTGGAACTTCTGTTAATACAGAAGAAGAGGAGAATGTGATGTAGAGGTGATGAGCAGGGAAAAGACAGAGAAAAGAAACATTTTTTATTGAATGCAAACTAATTTGATGTTAATTAAGTTAATATTAATTTAAAATTTAATATTCTAAAGAAAGATAGCAATCTATATTATTGACCTATTTCCCGAGGTCTGGAAACATTGATCATAAATAAAAATAACATGAAAACATACCTTCCATCTCTCCATCATGTATTAGGGTAAATTATCTTCGGTCACAAATTTTTTCTTTCTTCTACTGAGCATAATAGAGCCTTTGTATTCAAAGGAATCTTAATGGAAGGTGCAGGAGTATGTTTGTAGAGCTAAGTGACTTAGAATATTATTAGTGTTCAAATCCTCTTTAATTCTTTGTGGATAATTTCACTTGCCACTCCCCTTCTGCAGAAACACTGGATGGAAAGGAAAGCGATGCTTCCCATATGCATCAGCAAGCCCCAGACACGGTTTTTCTTTTGACTTCTTGACCTTTCTTTTTGTCTTTTGCTTTTTTTTTTCATTCCCTCAATTATTTTATTTTTTTAGTAAAAGCGTATAAAGTTGATTTGATTTAATAGTTTTAGCATGCATGGGACTACACAGAAAAGAAGGGGAAACCCAAGGGAGTGATAAATTGATGATAACTGAAAAAGAAAAGGAAGTCATTATGGAAAAATATCCACACAAGGTAAAAAGGGTTTGGGCTTCTAGGGCTGTTAAACCATCAGTTTTCATTTTTATTATATTAGATATTGTTCAATGAAAATCAATAAGGATTGAAAGGATAGCTAGATAGATGTATAATTCTCCTTATATGCATTTTCAATCACACACACACAAACATAACAGTATATGTCCTTTTGATACAGGCTTCTCCCCATTCAGGGCTGGACAAGGAACCCCAGTTTCCTAGGCCTGAGCAATTTCATGTAAGCTGGACCTCTTCTGAAATGAATGCCATTCATTCTGCATTCATTTGTCAATACACTCACCAACATTGAAAAGGTGTCTTCCATCTACTAAGTCCTAGCCAAGTATAATTCTCCAGACCTTCCTGGGTAGGTCTGCCAGTAGCTCCAGTGCTTTTTATTCCTTTTGTATTCCTTTCTGCCTAATTATATCTTACCACTGATCTGTGGTCCATGGAATCATTCTTTAAATCTCTGAAACCAACACCTACTGCAGAAAGAATTTCCATTAATACTTTAATATATAGAAACCATAATATATATTATATTTAGACATTTTAAAGGTTATATAAGATTAAATTATGAGGATCTGATTATATGGTAAAATTCAATAAATTGCATGCTATGATAAACTCATATGCTATTATATTTTAGTGCATGCTTAACATTTAGCATGTTTAGTTACAACTGGATTTTGGTTTCCTTTGCTGAAATTTAGATATGTAATAAATTAGTGTAGCCATAATCAAACACATCTGTAGTTAGGTGTCTAGAAACTAGGAAATGAAATATCATAGAAACTGATATTTAGTAACCAAATGATGTTACTAAACCTCTTTAGAGGCTGGACCAAGGTCAAATCACCAAAACACTGATGCTTTTAGTGAATGAGGGCCCAATTCCTGGTTCATAGATGAATATCTTTTGACTGTGTATTTAATTGGTGGAAGGGAAAAAGAGCAAAGGGATCTTCCTGAGGTGCTTTTTAGAAGGGCACTAATCTCATTCTTAAGTACTTTACCCTTATGGCCTAATCAACTCCCAACGTCTTTACCTTCAAATAGGATTCCATTAGGCATTAGATATCAACATATGAATTATGGGGAGCCATGTTCATTCTATAGTAAAGTGGGTATTGGAATAGACTTTTCCTTGTAAATACTAGGTTTTTTGTTTTCTCAAATATCCAGAAATATTCTTTTCCACTCTGTGAACTTGCTGAATTATCTTCATGCTTTCTGTAAGGTATCAGAATGGATTTCTACTACATTTAAGTGCTAATTCTTACTCCTTTTACTATTATACTATTATTATTGCTATTTATTATTATTACATTATTAACATAATCATAATCTTTGTAGTGCTCCAAATCCTTTTTCTTGGTTACCTTTTATCTCTCTAAACTTAGAAGTTTTCATTTGATATAAAGGCTGGCATTCCTGCACCCTTGGAAATTTTATATGTAAATGAAGGAATGATCTAGGTTTAAAAATTGCACTTGGGAAATTAGCCATATATGTGACTCTACTATCTAGTCTCTTTAATGTTAATAGTTTTATCTCCATGGGAAGATTAGATATCATTATCCTAAACCTTGAAAGCTTTACTGTGAACAAGGCCTGTGTCTATATTTCTCGTTTATTTTTTTTACTTTGGGAAGAACACTTAACACAAGATCTACTCTCTTACCAAATTTGCAAGTGAATGATTCTGTTACCTATAAGCACAATGTTTTACATCAGATCTCTGGAACTTATCTTGCATAATTGAAAGTTTATATGCATTCATTAGTAACACCCCATTTCCCCTTCCCTTCAACGCTGACAACTATCATCAACTATCTATCTATTTGTTCCTTTAATTTTAATACTTTATATAAGTGGAATCATGCAGTATTTGTTCTGTGATTGGCTTATTTCACTTAGCATGATATCCTCAAGTTCTATCCATGTTGTCACATATTGGAGAATTGAAAGGATAATATTTTGTGTGATATGTAGAAATTACATGAAATTCAAATGTCAGTGCTCATGAATCCAGTTTTATTGGAACGCAGCCATGTCCATTTGTTTATGTAGTGCTATGTCTGCCTTACACCTACAACAGCAAAATTGCATAATTGCAACCCGGCCCATATGGTCTGCAAAGCCAAATATTTACTACTATGTAACCTTTTACAGAGAACGTTTGCCATCCCCCAGTGTAGGCTTCATTCCAGAAGTAAGAAAACTCACATCTGAATAACTGAGAGTTGGTGCATTCTATTGGCTATAGAAAATTCACTTACTGGCAGTTAAGAGTTAACTGAAGAACACCATGTTTTGCTCGGTTTTATTTTCATTGTTGTTTTAAGATATGGAAGGCTCAAATTAAAAATAAGCAAAAGCATTTCTGCTCTTTTATAGGGTATGAACTTCAAAAGCATTCACCATGGGAGGACAGAGGGTCTTAGCTAGGCACCGACATCTGGAAACTTTTTCTGAGTTCCCTTCTGAAGGGTCTTTGGCACAAGTCCAAGGGCCTGAATGATATATCTAGAGCTCTCTTTTATTCCACTGAAGGCTTTGGTATTCAGACCATTGTTATAATATACATATTTTTATTTATCAATTTTATTTTTCCAAATTATTGTTGGTTATTTTATCCTATTTGTTACAGAAGATTACCTATGTTGCCAGTCATGAATATTTAGATTTTTTTGACTTATAGTGTTTCTCATTGTCTTTTAAGATTTTTAATGTAGAGACACTATTTGGGTTAGAAAAATGATTACAAATTCATTCAGTGAGAGGACTTAAACTTTTGGCTGAACATAAAAGTAGAAGCCTAATGATAATAAATCAAAGTATATGTTCCTCTTTTTGGTGGCATGGGTATTATTCTGAGATACACACTTACAGAATGTATATAGTCATGTCAACCATCATGTAAGCTCACATGAAATAAGCTTGCCTATGTAGTAGTAGGAAAGAAAGAGATTATTTTTCTATGGATACAACAATCAACTAAAATATAACTATTGAATACCCATAGAGAATGAACTAATGAACTATCTAGTTGGCCAAAATTGCTTCTAGCAAGCAGACACAGTGATTGATTTTATAAGACTGTAAATTTCTGGAAATTATTTGCAACGCCAACAATTCACGCAGAAAGAGTCAGATTAGCTAGATTTTATTTAAGGGGAGATTTATTGAATGTAATCAGATACGAGAATCTGAAATTAACATAGTAAAATAGTTTTATTTTCCCTAGAACTAATCACAGGATTGCTTTTCACATCAAGAAAATGCCAATGTTTGTGGTGTGACTAACTAAGGTGACTAACTAAGGTGAAATGGAGGGCAATTGGGAGCTTAGAGTTGGCTGCTTCCAGCCAGACTCTGTTCTTGCTGCCTTGTGCCCTGCCCAGCTACCCTGAGAGAGGAGGAGTCTGCTTGGCACACTGGCTGGGAAGCTCGTAGCTAAAGCAGTATCATTGATTGGAATAGATATCATTCTGTATAATTTGTATCAGACAACTGAAAAGTAAAAACTAGAGTCTTAAAATATTCTCTGGTTGTTTAACATGTGCACTTCTCATCCCCCAATTTATAGTGATATCTTCTTGAGAGCACTGTTTATAGTCTTTCTTTAATGTACACAGCACATTATGGGCAAAGAGAAGTGATTTATTTATTTATCTATGTATTTGTTTATAGTTCAAACACATTTGAAGTTTTTTCTCACTGAATGAAGTCTGAAATAGATGTAGCTCTAATTGATTAATGGTTCTTCCCCAAATGTTGATTTGGAAACTCAAGATTTATTTATTTCACTTATTTATTGTTTATACTCCAGTTACTTCTCAAAAAGATTTGAGATGGTTATAATAATAGACATAATAGGAACATTATGTAATAATTTTTTAAAGCAAAAACAAGAACCATAATGCATATCAAAATGATATTGTAAGTCCTAGAGCATTTCACACAGAATTCAGCTCTGAGTTCCTTGATAAAAGAGCTCAGGAAAGCAAGCAGCATCACTAGGCTTTGGCTATAGCTCATGGGCAGAATGGTCAGCATGTCCCTTGGGGGTCATGGCAATGGTAAATGTGGTCTGGGTCTAGCTGTATACAATACGAGATTCTACTCCCCATATGGGCCCCTGCCCCATTTTTGCTCTCTCTTTAAGAGATGAACCTAAGAGGACCTCTGTTCATGAAGAAAACTCAGTTTGCTAGTAGCCAGTGTCTTACTACCTTTTGGGTATTTATTCTGAGTTTCTGAGAAGAGTTGGGTGGGAAGCTTTAGGCCCACCTAATTCATCTTTTTCAGGTTATTTGTCTTACTATATGTCTGAACAAAAGCATGAAGAATATAAAATTCTCATCACACTAAAAACAAAAGTATGAGAATTTGTCAGGAGAGATAAATTTTCTCTATAATTGGATAGAAGACTATTTTATTACAAGTAGAAATACAATCTATACTTCTCTGTGGTACCATCATAGTCTAGTTGTCACTGTATAGGTAGAATCAAGTAATATATCCACAATATAGGCTTGGTGCCTGTGGATCAAACAGCTAAGGCACTAGCCACATACACCTGAGCTGGTGGGTTTGAATCCAGCCCAGGCCCGCCAAACAACAATGACAGCTGCAACCAAAAAATAGCCGGGCGTTGTGGCGGGTGCCTGTAATCCCAGCTACTTGGGAGGCAGAAGCAGAAGAATCACTTGAGCCCAGGAGTTGGAGGTTGCTGTGAGTTGTGATGCCACAGCACTCTACCCAGGGTGACAGCTTGAGGCTCTGTCTCAAAAAAAAAAAAAAAAAAATGAATAAGTAAATAAATAATAAAATATCCAGAATATGGATTTCCATAGAATAATTTATAATGGAATGGACAAGTACTTTAATGGTAGTTCTATTTAAGATACCACAGAAGTTAATTTTATGTGTCAATTTGACTAGGTTAGGGAATGGTCAGATAGCAGGTAAAACATTATTTTTGGGTGTTTCTGTGATGGCATTTCAGAAAGAGATTAGCATTTGAATCAGTAGACTGAGTAAATATTTCTTTTACCAATGTAGGAGAGCGTTACCAATCTATTGAAGAAAAGAACAAAAAGGCAGAAGAAACATGCATTTGCTTTCTCTCCTTTAGATGGGACATCTATCATTTCTGCCTTTGGACATTGGAGCTCTTGGTTCTTGGGTCTTTGGTCTCTGACTGAATCACCACTTTGGTATTCTGGTTTTCCAGATTGCAGATGGCATATGTTCAGACTTCTCAGCCTCCAAATTCACCTACTATATCTATATCTATATCTATATATTACATGAATATATATATATATTAGATGAATATGTATATATAGCAGGTGAATATATATATGTACATATGTTGTTGTTCTGTTTCTCTAGCAAACTCTGACTAATACAGATAAAAAACCATGATCATGGGGACCATTACCATTTCAAATTATGGTTCTGAAAGGAATTGCCATGCAGAAATGAAAGCACAGCAACCTGGCAATGCAACTTTCTGGTCTCTAACTTCGTATATATACTCAAACCTAGATAACTTCGTACATCCTTGAGATTACTCATTTCAAAGAGTAATTGTTTCTGAGATAGCATCATGTCGAGATCAATGAACTCTTATTCATCTTTTAACCTGATATTTTTGTTGAAGTGAAGGAAGAGGCAATTTGGACTTTTAGGTGCTGAATGAGTCACTAAAGTTCAGGTATTTGGTATTACCAGATTAGATCAGAGATCAAGAACATTTTCTGTACAAAGCCAGATGGTAAATATTTTAGGCTTTGTGAGCCATATGTCTCTTTAAAAAAATATTCAACTCTGCCCTTAGAGCAGAAAGGAGGCAATGTGGGGCAACAGACAAGTCTGCTTTGCTTGCATTATTTGTTTTGATTCTGAAAACAATCCTAGGAGACATATACTATATTACCATTTTGCACAGGAGGAAACAGCTACAGGGCAACCAAGAAATGTTAACACCCCTACAGAACTCACTGCAGTTGGATCTGACTTAA
>NW_003852436.1:2320793-2322207 GCF_000181295.1 Otolemur garnettii
TCCTACCATAGCTACGTGGATGGTGTCTTAGAGAGAAAGGCCTCAGATTCTCCACATACCCAGTAACTTTTATGTTAATGTTTGATTATTGTCAATTTAAAAAATCATCTTAAGTAATCTTCAAAAATTCAAGTTAAAATTTAATTGCATGACTTCTACCTCTGTCTACGTGGCACGGAACACAACCAACTAATTCTCTTACTGGGAATAACTGCGATTCTGGTTTTCTCAAATATATACCTTTCTAGTTGCACTTCTCAGGAGAATCATTCTGCAGGCTTATAATGAATATTCTAGGTGGTGGTAACCTGGGCTAGACTAGGCAGGGAGGGGGTCTGGGTGGGCATGGGGACAGTGATTTTTTAAAATTATCGAAATTTAATTTTTAATTAGAATCATAACTGTATACATGTATAGGGTATAGTGTGATGATTTGATATATAACATGGAATGCTTAACTCAAACTGATGAACAATCCATCACCTCACTTACTTATTTTTTATGGTAAGACATTTAAAATTCAGTCTTAGTTAGTTTGAAATACAACCTTGCATTGTGCACATTAGGTGAGATTTATTTTTATAGATTTGGTTACTTCTGCTTTCGGTCCCATTTCCCCTTCCATTCAGACGCACCAGCCCCTCCATTTCAAGAGATTTCTAGATTCCATTTTTAAATTAGCTGGTTTCCTTTGGTTCTTCCCTCTGGAAACACAAATTTCAGCTTTCTTATCAGCCAAGTCTGCTTCCACCTGTTGTCTTCCGTCAAACTCTGACATCATTTTTGGTTCTGCTCTCCTGGATTCCACTGTCCTTGTAGATTCAGAGTTTGTACATGTCCTTACTGTTATTTTAATAGGATCTCAGAAGGGAGTGAGCACACATGGTTTAAGCTGCCATTTTTAACTGGAAGTTTCTACTTTTTTTAATTTTATTAAAATTATCTTCTAAGTGAACTCTGTTTTGTTTGTCTTTCTATTTGTTATGATATGAAAGGTAGGTGTTCTTTTGTGTTATAAAAAAGTACTAGCATGAAAATTACCATAGCATTTCTAGATATAGAAGTACATTTTGTATTCAAAAATGAGTACATTTTTGCTATTTTCAATAATTTTCCATATCTTAATTAAATCATGTGGATTTTAGATAGTGGTGATAATGATGGTTTCTGTGGTCATGACTGGTTTATCTGTTTCATTCACCTATTAAATCCCCAATTTTTCCATGGGCTCCCTAAGGCAATGCCTTTTAAATCTCTTTTATTCTATAACATATGTTTCTTTGTCCATCCTTTAATTTGTCCTGCAGTGTTTCCTGCAGTTTAAATTTTCCTGTTTTTTATATTCTCAGTATATTGGTAGTTAGAATGGATTGAACTGACTGAGTTGAAGTTTTGGAAAAGTAACCTATGCATG
>NW_003852436.1:2322439-2324223 GCF_000181295.1 Otolemur garnettii
GAAGCATGAAGTAATTAGAACATGAGGGCGGAACTCCCATGAATGGATTAGGGCCCCTATCAAAGGGAGCTCTCATCTTCTTTCTGCCATGTGAGGATATAATGAGAGGTCAGCAATCTGCAAACTGGAAGAGGGGTGCTCTAGAAATGGACCATGCTGGCATCCTGATGTTGAGCATCCAGTCTTCAGAGATAGGATGAGTAAATTTCTGTCATTTAATAGCCACCCAATCTATGGCCCTTTGTTATAGCAGCACAGATTGACTAAGTCAGTAGTTAATTCTTTCCCTTCATTTACTGATTTTAAAGCAAATGAACTAGTTCTCTAGCAGCATCCACCAATGAACAGTTGGTAGGTTTCATTGTTGTGCTCTGTGTTAGTGTTTTTATTCATTCATGAATTTAAGCATACTTGGTGTATTTAAATACATTAAAGTTGTTGTCCTTATAAGATAATCCTATCTTTGGTCAGTGCAAGCCTCTTTAAGTTGCATCATAGTAGTGTTTGGTCACTGCCTGGCTATCTGTTATGGCAGGATGCATCAGGTTCCAGCCAGGGACTTAGAATCAGACATAATTTCAAGAATTTCCCATTACTTTTAATGGAAATAGTATTTTGAAGACAATTCGAGAATTCTGCTACCAGGTATGCCATAATATACGGGTCTTCTTAATGGACAGAATTAAGAAATATGTTTTAAGAAAAAATACACATCATGAAGTTGTGTTGCTTCCAATGAAAATTTAGATACCTCCAGTTTTTGTGAAAACTATACTATCTTACATCTGTATTTACTTTCCCCCACATCAAGGTTTTCATTTCTAATGAAACTGGGAATTATAAACTTTGAATATCACGAAATCATTCATTGGCTAAATCCTAGTACACATACCACCACACACATACGTGGACAGAGAGCAACACAGTAGACTCAGAATAGCAATACTGATACTGCTTCAAATAATATGATTATAGCTCAGGCTTCCTGAAAAGAAAAGCAGAGGTGAAGAATTACTTTTTTTTATGATTTAGTAAGGATTCATTCAGGAAAAAGTTGCAAGGGAATGAGCAAAACAGAACAGAGCAGGGAAAGAAACCAGACAAAAACATGTTTTCCTGGGAAGTCACGCCTTAGTCTGGCTCTATGAGTACTCTGGAGCATGAATTGCACCATAGAACCTGTCTCAGAAGCAAGGGTGGCTGTATTAATTAGTCTATTTGCATTGCTAAAAAGAGGTACCTGAGACAGGGTAATTTATAAAGAAAAGAGCCTGATTTAGCTCATAGTTCTGCAGGTTGTACAAGAAGCATCACACTAGCCTCTACTTCTGGTGGGTGCTTCAGGAAGGTTTAAATCCAGACAGAAGGTGAAGGGGGAGCAGACATATCACAAGCTGAGAGAAGGAGCAAGAGAAGAAGGGAGCTAGAGAGGAGGAGATGCCTAAGCTTTTTTAAACAATCAGCTCTTGTGTGAACTAATAGAGTGGAAACTCACTCATGACTGCAGGGAGATCTCCAAGAGGGATCTGGGCCCATGAATGCTGCCTGCTCAGCCTCCCACCTCCAACATTGGCAATCAGATTTCAACATGATATTTGGAGGAGAAAGAGGTTAAGCTATTACACCCACTTGTAGCCAATGGCTATAGACCAACCCTAATGGGAATAGATGCATAAATTATTCCAAAGCATTTCTGGGTAAGATGGCTCCCTTCAGGAAAGGGCAATAATTTTCTGCAGAAAGCCAGAGATATGAGCCATTAATAGCCAAAACTCCTAGCAGCT
>NW_003852436.1:2324610-2333434 GCF_000181295.1 Otolemur garnettii
AAAAAAAAAAAAACCCTCAGGAAATTCTGTTTTGTGACAACAGGAATGAAGCTAGAGGACATTATGTTAAGTGAAGTGAGCCGAGCACGCCAATACTGTGTGATCTCATGTATATGTGGAATTGCAAGGATATTATCAACACTTCTCATCATTTTTATCTCACACTTATTCCCGATTGCCATTATCCTCAGCTAGCACTTGTTATGGTGCAGCTGGCTTGTCTGGTTGCGTAAACCAGACCCTTCTTATAGCTGAACTTCTGGTCATCATGTCCTTAAAGTGAGCATGTAAGCACAAAAATATGCCTAGTAAATCACATGAGTATATTACCTCTGTTCCCCAAACACCCCTTAGTAAGCAGTAACTCAATATCTTATGGCAATCCTGGTTATTTAACACTGCCAGGATGGCAACATTTTATTTGACAGTTGATCTCTGATCAAGAGGAGTCTAATGTGGCCAGGCAGTTGCTATAGTTTTTTTCATTTTCCCAGGGTATCGTCTCTAAGCAGATATCTCAGTTATACCTTCAAATAGTCAGTCCACCTGTCTCACAGGCATGTTGTTTCCAGATAGATAGTATAATAGTAAGTAGTAGGCCATAGTGAGTTGCATAATTGCTGTCCACAGCTGTCCACCTTTGGATGAAAAGCAGGTCCTTCGGTCCAAGGAATTACTTAGTAGGATCCTGTGTTAGTAGTTCAGACATTGTCAGTTTTGAGAGACAACTGTGGGAAGGAAAGGCAAAGCATATCCAAATTGCCTGCCAACCTTCATCAGGATAAATTTTGTATTTCTAGGAAGAAAGTGGTTGAGTCTCTTCAACTTGTCACCAGATGGCTGAGAATTGCTTGATTTCTTCAGGGACTGACCATATCAGAGGGCTTCAACATCAGTCTTTGGTTTGGAAAGTTGGACATAGTAGTTAGATGAGGCATGGTGAGACAAGTACCACTGAGGAACTGACTTTTAAATTTTTAAATATTTAATTATTTAAAATGTAAACCTAAGTGCTCACATGTGCCTGACTGCTACCATTTTGGACAGCACAATAGTTCATAATGCTCTGGAGTGCACTCTACAATAAGTAAAAAGAACAAGACAGATAAAAGTATGTTTTTAATATGCTTCCATTAAGTAGGATAGTAAAACATAACATTAACATAAAAGGTTTCCTGTAAGAGAAGAGAGACATGGGGTTGGAAGGAATAGAAGTAGAAGTAATACTTTTTTTGAATGCATCTTTCTTTTAGAGTTGACTTTGTAAATATGTAATTATAATCACATATCATAATTAAAATTAAGCTTTAAAACAATTATGAAAAATTAGAATACAAAATGAGATAAATAAGCAATTATACATCTTGGTGGTACACAACCACCATTCATATAAAAACCATTCCCATGATCATAAACTACAATAATTTGACAATAAAACTGGGTTGCAGTAGTTAGACATATTTTCAGTGGTAGTGTTGGCATTGTTAGTCTCAGTGAATTTGTGTGTGATGTAAGATTTAAAAATGTTGCTTAAGTATTAAGAGTCAAAGTTCTGGGCATGGAAATATAAAAATAAACATGTAAGATTAGTGATGATAAGAAACAACTGTGTATTTTAGCATTTAAACAGTAAGTATCTGTATGATATAATGATAATTTTTGTCTTTAAAAGTATATATCTTTTTATAATATATAAAATGACATGAATTTATTATACATGAGCTTAATGTATTTATTATATGTATTATATATCATATATATGTGTGTGCATTTGTGTGTGTGTGCACCTTCCCTAGTTCTGCTCATCAGTAAAGCCTAGGAACAAGGACAAATGCAATAGCAACAAACATGACTGGCATCCAGGTTGTGGTCTCTATATATCATTTTCTACTGGAAAAAGAAAAGGCCTCCCTAGAGGAATGGCTGTTTCTAGGTCTGGCTAGGAAAATACAAGGTGAGTCTCTAGAATGTCTTGTTATGCCAGAAAGAAAGGCTGCTGTCAAACACTACAATAATTTTGTCAGAAGAGTGCAAAAATCTAGCTTGAATAGACTCTGCTAACCATAATTAGAACAATAATGGTAATCACTAGAATTGCTTAAAGTACATTAAGTATACATCATGCATTGTTTGATGATGGGGGTATATTCTGAGAAATGCATCAGTAGGTGATTTTGTTCATGTGTGAACATCATAGAGTGTACTTATACAAACCTAGATGGGGTAGCCTACTGCACACCTGGGTTATATGGTATAGCCTGTTGCTCAGAGGCTACAAACCTGCACAGTATGTTACTGTACTCAATACTGTGGGCAACGGTAACACCGTTGTATTTCTGTATCCAAACAGAGCTAAATATAGTAAAGGTACAGTAAAAAATGTTATAAAGAAAAAAATGATATGCATTGCTTTATGACCTTATGATGGCTATGATGTCACCATGCGATAGGAATTTTTCAGCTTCATTATAATCTTATACAACCACCCCTTATATATGCAGACTGTTCTTAACTGAAATGTTACACAGCTATGACGCTATTCAAATCTATGAGTCCATAATGATGTTAAAAATCTCTTTGATCATTGCCGGAGGTACTCAGGAAACAACTCTGCATTTAGAAAATGATAAATAAATGGGAAGACTCAAGTGCTTATCTAACCTTTACTAATCAAATTATTAGCTGGGTGTTGTTAATGAGGGGGAATCACCACTAAAAAAAAAAATCCTTCCATTAAATAGAGAATAATAGAAAATCACCATTTTACAACTCCTAAGGTACAATTGATTCAGGCAATGGATCATTGATGGCCATTAGCATTACAAAAAGAGAACTTGGCAAGTCAGTATTTACGGTTGTGCTGTGATTTCAATTACCTGCAGTCAAGGGCAGCCTGAAAATATACAGTACATGTATAGTAAGATATTTTGAGAAAGAGAGACCACATTCATATAACTTTCATTCTGAACATAATTAAAATTATATTATTTTCTTATTACTCATTTTTGTTAAGCTCTTACCATGCTTATTTATAAATTAAACTTTATCCTATGTATGTATGTATAGGAAGAAATATAGTACATATAGGGTTTGGTACTTTCCACGGTTTCTACTGCAAGTCTTGAATGTATCCTCTCCAGATTACAGGGACGACTGTACCTACTTTTAGAACTTTCGGAAGTACACAACACCACCTATGAAACAGTTTTGGAGGAAAAAGAAAAAAGGGGGGAAAAAAGGTAGGAAAAAAGAAAAAGGAGGGGAAAGGGATCTAAAATATTCAAGTGCCCAGATCTTTACATTACAAGAAATAGAACAGCTGGCTTGGCGCCTGTAGCTCAGTAGCTAGGGCGCCAGCCACATACACCAGGGATGGAGGGTTTGAACTTGGCCCTGGCCTGCCAAACAACAATGACAACTACAACAAAAAAATAGCCTGGCATTGTGGTGGGCGCCTGTAGTCCCAGCTACTTGGTAGGCTGAGGCAACTCTTAACCCCAAGAGTTTGAGGTTGCTCTGACCTGTGACGCCACAACACTCTACCAAGGGCAACATAGTGAGATTCTGTCTCAAAATAAAAAGAAATAGAAGAGCCATAGGAACATGTTAAATCAATAAATTGTGCTGTGGGAAATTTATAGGACACATATAAGGTATTGCAAGGGGGGGAAGAAATTGAGTAACATGCATTAATATAAATGACATGTGAACCAATCCAATAGATGGGCCTATTACAAAAAAGTAAAAATTAAAACACAATTTAGAAAATGTGAACCATTAGAAATGTGACCAGTAAAGGTATTTAATGGTCTTAAGGAAATGTGTGTGTGTGTGTGTGTGTGTGTGTGTGTATTTAATGAAAATATTGTGGGTTTTTTGGTAAGGGAAGTGTTTTGTTTTTATTTAAAGATATGCCAGAAATGTTTACATGAAATTATTAATGTCAGACATTTGCTGTAAAATGATCTGGGTGGAATTCGGAGGAGGACATAGTGAATGGCCAGGAGGGAATAATTTCAACCTGAGAGAGGGGTACATTTGGTGTCCTTTATTTTCCTTTATTTTGTATATGTGTAAAAATTTTATTAACAACAGATCACAAGTTCAGAAAAGCTTTAGTGATTTCCATAACAAAAAAACCATTGTTTTGGTCTTTTGGCCTTTGCCTTTAAATGCAATTACTAAACTAAAGATTAACAGAGAAATTGTAAGGATTTTTGTGTTTGCTTTCAGCTTTATCACCATCAGCCTGCTGACCTTCCATTCATTTTTTTTTTCACTCACTGACGGTATTTTCTTTTGTTTGAAGTGTTCTCTGTGGCATTCTATGTCCCCAGGTAATCACAGTTAAGTGGTTTCACTTCATATATCTTCTGATCTCCCCATTGAAAAGTAAAATTCTGGTGACTTCTAAGATGAAATATTATTTGAAGGGGTGGGCACAAGAACCATCTTTTTCTTTTCTTTCTTTTTCTCTTCATCCTTCTCTAAATTTTATTTTGCCCTTATATTATGTGATATTGTCTAGCCATTTTATTAATTACTTATTTTTACTGAGACACCTAAACAAAAAAATACCTTATTCCAACAAAGTGATCACATTTGATTTTGGGTTCTAATATGTTGTTTTATCCAATTAATCAACACATATTGTTCAAGGTACTGAGGGGAACCCAGAAAGCAGATTATATTCCTCCAGCAACTAAGAAACTTGTAATTTCTTCAGAGAGAGATGACTAATTTGCACACATTCATAAAGCAAAGGCAAGCAGCTTCCTTCTGAACTGATGAGTAGTGAATTTTAAAACAGCCTGATGCCAAAAATGGACAAAATAGGAATTAATGTACTCATAGAAAAGCTGAGGACTTGAGGTGAATTTTTAACAATGGATAGAATTTATATGTTTACAATGGAATAAATAGGAAAGGAGAATGTGAACAAAGGTTGAGATGAACATGTAAAATAGGATCAAACTCGTATAATCAGAAAGGATGTAAATTAGAAAACAGAAAGAAAGTGGGTCACGGAGCTTGTAGAAATCAGATTATGCTGAGTCAGGAAAAGCACCTCAGAGGCGTTTGATTATGATGGCTATGATAGGCAGTAATGCAGCATTATGAGATCTTCACAACCCACATTTTAGGGAGGTTATAAGGAAATTATATTGGGTAAAGAGGGCATTAACACTCTTAAGACCCAGGCAGGTGGCCCTTGCCTCAGGGTCTTATGTTTCAGAGAATACCTAAATTTGGGGGGTAAATTCCACAAAATGGTTCCCATCTGGTGCCTGGAAACAGCTGGGGCTGGCAGTGCTCTTAAGCAGGTTTCCCTGAGTCCAAACCAGGATGCCACAATTGTGAACACTGGTTTATCCCTTTTGGGGCACTTTCCAATCTTTACACCCAAGAATGTTGTCAACAACATGTCTTGCAAAGCTCTAGGGTAATATTTTCAACCGGTAATCCACGTGCCAAGAAAATTTTTAAAAGGCCAGGCGTGGTGCTCACACCTGTAATCCCAGCACTTTAGGAGGCCCAGGCGGGTGGATTGTCTTAGCTCACAGCCCCCCACCCCACCCCCCGCAGTTTTTCTGGCCGGGGCCAGGTTTGAACTCACCATCTCCAATATATGGGGCCAACACCCTACTCCTTTCAGCCACAGGTGCTGCCCTTAGCTCACAGGTTTGAGACCAGCCTGAGCCAGAGTGAGACCTTGTCTCTAAAAATTAGCTGGGCGTTGTGGGGGGCATCTGTAGTGCCAGCTACTTGGGAGGCTAAGGCAAGAGAATCACTTAAGTCCAAGAATTGGAGGTGGCTGTGAGCTGTGATTCCACTACACTCTACTGGGGGTGACAAAGTGAGACTTTGTCTCAAAAAAATAAGAAGAAAAAGAAAAAAGAAAAATTGTAAAGATCATTAATTAAATTATTTTCAACAGAAAGTCAAAGCACAGTTAAAGTATATTCTTTTTTTTTTTTTTTTTTTTGACCAACATAATTTAAGCGTGCCAGGGAAGTTTAACTATAGGTTTATGTGTACCTTGTGAGATTAAAAAAAGGTTGAAAAACACTGCCTAGGTTTTGAGGCAATTGAGTACCCAGAGCCCTGTGGCTATATAACAGTTCTGGGAGGGCAGCCTGAAGAGCAAATCACGTCTCTGGCCTGTGTGCTTCAGGAAGACAAAGCCCAATGGAAAGAACACCCAAACACCATGTTTATAAGAGGAAGGCTTATTTCAGCCAGCAGAGAAAACCGCATAGAAGAATTCAAAAATGGCCACCCTCACCAACTGGCTTACTCTTTTCCTTTTTATCTCTAGTCAAAAAGTTCCAGCCCATGGGTACTGGTTTGAATTAAGCAGGAGAAGCTATTCCAGCCCCCACAGAACTACAGGATTTCACAGAAGTGGAAATTTCCAGGTCCTGATGTTAAGTCTACAAATTCCTGAGAGCTGAGTCACCATGGAGAGGACCTGGCTAGGGTGACCAGACCTCCCACTTTTGGAGGGACAGTCCCTCTTTTGAACAATTTGTCCCACATCCCACTGCATTTTTAAAAAGTCCTGATTTTTGGAAAGAATGCACAAACATGCAGGAGAACAAGAAGATTCGGTTTTTGGCTGCCATGTGGCTATTTCGCCAGAATATGAGTTTTATATTAGTTTTGTTAATTTTATAATGTTAAACTGTAATAATAACAAATAATTGTTGAGAAGTGATTATCAAGAACTGCTTATCAAAGTTTGCATTGTTGTCAGGCCCTCCCTGCCCTGTCCACACACCCCCCCCCGGGGCCATGTTGTCCTGCTTTACAAATGTTAAAATCTGGTCACCCTAGATCTGGCAGGTGTATTTTTTGGGTCTCCTTAAGAAGACCTCTGTTCTCCTAGACCTCATCCTTCCTGGGTATTGTCAGGGTCCCTTAGTGGTTACCATTTATTGGGGCCTGGGACTGGCCAGGTCTCCAGCCCATGCCTTATTTAGGTTCTGGATGCCAACTGCTAGGACATCTTGCTCAGGAACAATTGCTCTTAGGTGCCTGAGGGCTATATGCTTTAGCAGAAGGGAGAGAGAGAGAGAGAAAGATTGTATTTGAGGGAGTAAAACAGTCTTAGTAAGAGAGATGCCGTGCAGGTGTTCTGCAGGCAGGAAAAGCAACAGAATCAGAGTGGGTCCGTGATAGAAGGTGCGCTCCTGACTGCCTTCTCTTCTAGACTTTTATAGACACAATCCCGTGGCTCTTAACACCACAGGTACAGAGACTGCCAATCACTAATGCTCTCATCTCAGGAGCTTCCATGTTTGTTAGGTGAGCCAAATCCCTCCCTATGCCCTTTTCACCAGGGTGTTACATTACAGAGCTATACAGGTGTTTCTTGTAACTCTCACTCCTCCTTGCCATACATACACCATATGGGCTGCTACAGGGTATCCTCTCTCAAGACAATTCTTTGCCAGGATCACTGGTAATTAGGCTGCCAGAATGATACAACCTGTTAAATTTAGGTGAATTTCACCTACACTGAACATAGGATGAATTCTGTAGTCCACTAGACTACCAAAGATGTATCACTTACCCTTAGGCTTACACCTATGTCTGGGCTACACATCACATCACATGTCCATGTTCCACCCAAGTGCTACCTCCGGCCTGCAGCCTTCAAGGGGAGCAGGGATAGTTGCCGGCATTCTTTCCCTGTGCTTCCGTGCCATTAGCACCAGGATAGTAATCTTACCCCATCTTCATACTCTCTGGGATTGCTAGATCCATCTCCTCAAAGGACTTTCCAGACCCTTGTTTTGCAATGCCAGTGGCTTTTGCATTGTTTTTCAACTTTTTTTTTTTGTTGTTGTTTGTTTATTAAATCTCACAGGGCACACAGAAACCTACACTTAAATTACATTGGTCACAAGTGAGCTCTTTTGATCAATGCTTTTTCTTCCTTCTAATCTATGCAGCAATGTTGTACTGTACAGAGCTAGAATTAGGCATAGCAGACGAAAGACAGTCATTTCTTGAGTGAGTGGGACTGCTATTCTCTCTCTGCCTGTTGGCCCCTCTGGTGCTGGTATCTAGAAGGTAGGTGTGCAGTCAAATTTGGAAGTGATCACATTCTAACAGTACAGTTAAGAGGGCCCAAAAGGTGAAGAAAACACATGGTGGGAAGATGTATCATTTTATGTTAATGCTATAAAATGCTGCATGATAAATTAACATATTTTATGTTCCTGGGTAATGCTTGCATTTGTAGACATACTCAGTGAAGCACAGTAATAACCCATGAGAGTCACTGGGAGCCAGTATTTACAGTCGGCACAACGGACGTTGAAATGTCCTGGGAAGTGGTGTAACCAGCATTAAAAAAATAGCATTAGGGAAATTCAGAGGCAAAAAGATCTATATTGTCTCAATATAAAACCTATATTGTTTATAAAGAAACATTGAAATACATGTAGTTACAGCATTGGGATTATTTTTTTATTGTAGGAGTTTAAATTAGCCAGGAATTGTACATTTTGAAAATAAAGATCCTGAAAAGACATTTCCTTCATTTGAAAAGGAAGAGAAGGTACCTGGATGCTGTGAAAAAAGTCTTCACGTGCACTGATTACACAGTGAACAAACAGGTAAGTACCTCTTCTCTACCAGTTATTTTAAGTTGTTATTGATAAATCACTATATTCACGTGGGTACACATATCTCATAATACATTTTTGTTTTTTGAGACAGTCTCACTTTATCACCTTTGGTAGAGTGCCATAGCATCACAGCTCACAGTAACCTCCAACTCCTGGGCTTAGGCGATTCTCTTGCCTCAGCCTCC
>NW_003852436.1:2333571-2351109 GCF_000181295.1 Otolemur garnettii
CCCCAGGTGCCATCCTCATAATACATTTTTTTAACAACTTGTTGATACGTATAGAGATCCCATGAAAAATATTTGTCTAAGATTCTGTTCTCCAGGGTGGCACAACAGTAAAGGTGAGAAGCTACAAAAAGGGAGAGGGTTTGAAAGGCCATTGCAGAAATCCAGGCCAGAGGTGATTTCAACCAACAACCAACAACCAACCAACCAACAGAATTTCGTAACAGTTTGGTAAAGCTAAAACAGAGACTAAGAACCAAAGGCAACTTCTAAGTGTCTGTACTAGAAAGATGGGCTAAGGTGGAAATACCACTTGTGGTGGAGAGGAAAAACCAATTAAGGATTCAGATATGTGTTGGATTATGTGGACAACTTTCGATTACAAGGAATCCTTGTATGGAGTTAAGGTCAATTATAAAACTGTCCAACTAAGGAAAATGTCTTTGTCTTCTTTGACATATGACAAGACACTGGCATCCGCCTTGCGGCAGAGTTTTCACAAATGACATCAGGAGTTATAAGTTTAAATTCACATCCTGCTCTTGGGCCAATCATTTAACATTTTTGAGCTTTGTCTTTCTTCCATAAAAGTGGCCTAAAAGTTACCTCCTTACCATGGCTATTTGGGGGCGGAAATACGTGTGGGAGTACCTAGCACGGTATCCAGTCTGACTCAATGAACATTTGTCCAGGTGAAATGAAATGAAATCTACTAGGGCTAAATTGCTTTGTAGTTCTCCCAATCAGATAACTCCATCTTTGTTTCACATCCTGATGGCAGCTCATCTATCACAGCTTTCTTTCAGGCCTGGGACTTTGGCTAATGCCACTATCTCTAGGAGCCTACGATGAAACTTTTCTTAACTGGAGGGAATGAAAATTTGAAGGTGTAGGCAACTCTAGGGAAAAAAAAAATGTATCCTTCTATAATTTACCCACCTGAATTTTAGAAGTTTGCTTCTAATGTTGTTTGAGCTGCTGAAGTCACCAATCACATTTGTATTGTATGGTAAGATGATGTCCCCTGGAAAATATAAATTAAAACAGCATTCAATGAGCCTTTGGAAAAAGGAAATGGGAGCCCAGACAGAAAGATTTTAAAATAGAATGATGCTTCTGTGGTTTATTTGGCTAACAATGTTCTTGGCAGCAAGCTAGTTGAAGAGGAGTGTGAAATCTCTATTACTCTCTGTCTGCCTATTTTATGGCTTTCGTTTAACATGATTAAGTGCCTCGTCCATGCCTGGAGGCCCCTAATGGCTTTCATTTCTCCCCAGTGCCCTACACTCTCTCCAGCTGAAAGTTATAATTTTGAGGAAAGGCATTGCTATGGTTTGAATTTGTCTTCACCAAAACTCATGATGAAGTCTGCCGTGGGAAGTGACAGTGTCGGGGGAGGTATTTGGACCATGAATTGGATTCCACGAATGGCCTGGTGCTGGTCTCACGGTGGTGAGTTCTGGTTCTCAGGAGACTGAGTTAAGTTCCTCAGGGAATGATCTTTGAGATCAGTTTATAAAGGCAACTTGGGTTGCCCCCTGGATTTGTCTCTTTGCCCGTGTTATTTCTACTTTCCCTTTGGCCTTCTCCACCTGATTATGAGGAGCGCAAAACACTCTCACCAACAGCTGAGCAGATGAAGGTCACGTGCTTTTTGAACTTCCTAGAGTGCAGAACTAAGCTAAAAGAACCTCTTTTCTTTATAAATTGCCCAGGCTCAGGCATTCTGCCAGCATAACATCAAACAGGCTAAGACCGACACTCTGACCTTGTGGTCCCTGGGGCAGCAACAGCGATGGTGGTGCAGAAATGCAGTCCAGAACCTGTGGGTGTGGAGTCAAGGGCCAGGCCTTGTGGGAGTGGCTCTGCATGTTTGATAGAAAAGAGATCTTTCCCACAGTGCCTCTGAAGTGATAGGGAAAGGCTAGTTTTTCCAAGCATGATGGAAAGATGCTCATGGCAACTTACCAAACGGTGAAATAGTTCTTTCACTTTTGGCAGTGAAAGCCAAATAACTTATGGAATTTAAAACTTGATTGGACGAGGTCCTTGGAGAATTCACTTCCAGCAACTTGAAAAATGCTTAAAGCTCAGAAGAAAGGAGTGCATTTGATCATGGTGAAGAGGAAGGACATGACACAATCAGAGCAGGAATGGTTCAGGGTGATCACAGGCATGGCCGGGACAGAAACTATAAAAGAGGCAGCAGGTTGACAGAGCAGGGCTGTATTCTTTTTTGACGATGGTTACTTAAACGAAGCAGGTAACAGTTCCAGAAAGGTATATGTGAGCTGGATTAATGAATTTCTCTCCATCTTTCTCCAGGCCTAGGAGATTCCCAAAGAATTCTGACCTATTTAAGTTAGAAGACTGATAACTCTAGTTTTTGTCACCATTGGTTGCCTCAATTTCTCTAATGCTGAGGTAATTTGAGGCTCCTATTTACTTACTTACCTCTTAATCATCTATTATTTTTCCTTTTCACTTTTTCTCAATAAAATTCAATCCTCCCTTACAATAGTCTGTATGCATATGCATTTTTTTTTGAGAGTCTCACTATGCCTCCTTTGGTAAAGTGCTATGGTATCATAGCTCACAGCAACCTCAAGCTCTTGGGCTTAAGAGATTCTCTTGCCTCAGCCTCCCAAGTAGCTGGAACTATAGGCACCCGCCACAACACCTGGTTATTTTTCTGTTGCAATAGTCATTGTTGTTTAGCAGGCCCAGGCAAGGTTTGAACCCGCCAGCTTTGGTATATGTGGCTGTTGCCATAACCATTGTGCTACAGGCACCAAGGTGCCCACCTATGCATTTTTATTCACTGTGTATTCTTATTTTCTTCACCTTGAACATGTTTGTACCACCCACATTCACTCCCCAAAACAATATGTGTAATACATATAAAATGAGGATAATATGTATTTAAATCCACACTCAACTGGATTAAAGTTCCAGCTTCTCTATTTATGACCTGTGTAACAAATTATGTATTACCCCAATCTTCAGTTTTCTCAACTTCTTTGAGTTATTAAAGGAGTAAATGAAATCTGTTTGTTCAGTCTATAACATTTGGTAAGATCCTTTGATGAGACATACTAAACCCTGGCCAGACTCAGGACAGCCGGGTTAAAATGGTGACAACAATGACAGCAAGCAATTCTCTCTTGATGAAGCTTACACATTATCTGGGAGACAGGCAGTAAACAAAGAAATAAAGACAAATGCATGTAATTTGGGGTAATGTTAGGTGTTATGTACAATAGTGAGTCAGGCCTGGGGAAGATAGAGTGGCAGAGAATACTTTTATAGTGGAAGTATAGAGGAAGGTCTATTGGGGAAACAGCGTTTAAATTAAAGGCTGCAGTGATTTTTGTATGTCTCAAAACTTTTGTAATGACTCGCATATCTGAAAAGAGCATGTCAAGAAGAGAAAATAAAAAGCTAAGCTCTGGGATGAGTAGGTATTCGTCTTTCATCATCTGAGGATTGGTAGGAAATGGTTTAAGGTAGAACTTAATTATGTGCCTAATGGGTAGCAATTAATTGATGAAGTAATTATTTTTAGTACTATAGACAAGAAGGTTGACATTAATCTATTAATGGAAATGATACTGTACACAGGTCTTCTTATACACCCTATGTTATCAATAGAGTCATCTTAGTCTTTTTTATAGTTTTCCTATTTCTAAGTTTCCCTTTTTGATATTCTGATTATCTTCTGCATAATGTTATTAGAGTCTAGGAAGGAGCAGAATCAGCAGCAAATAAAATAATTTTCTGTTTCTTTTGTTAAAAGGTCTTTATATCCTACAGATTTCTATTAGTGCTAATAAAAAAAATACCTTAGAAAACAGAGGGAAGGAAAGATAGAGAGAGAGATTGAGATTTAGTTGTGCTTCGTATTATGGCCCAGCTTTGCACCAACAATTTGTACAATTTTCTCCCACTAGTTTTGAATTTCAAAGAAACTCTGATCCTAATGAACAAATTAACAAAAAATCATCAGAATCTGAACTCAGACTAGGGAAATGGAAATACTTCTTTCACTTGTCAGGCTGAACAACTCAGAAAAAAAGAAGAGAATTTGTTTTTTGATTACTTTCTGTATGTTTGATGTCAGCCAATTCTTCTTTCTAATTTTAATTGAAAGGTACATTCTTTGTTGGTTCACCAAGTTCAATATTCATTTGGCCTCAGGGATGTCTGATCAATGCTATCATCAGCTGTCTTTCTTAGATGACAAAATTTCTGAATTATTGTCATAGCCTCATCCCCTAAGACAGACAGTTCAGATGACAGAGAAAGCATCCCTATTTCCTAGCAGAGGGTAGGGGAAGGGGGAACTAGTCTGAATTCCATGCCCTTGATTTAATTTGGAATACCTATACAACATATCTAGATTGCTGCTTTCTTAACATATGCAAAATATACAGTAATTTTTAAGAGTACAGTTGTTTTTATCTGGCTGACTTTATACCCTCTTCATTTAGTTAAGATTCTGAAGACATGACATGTTTTAGAAATTATCATGATAATTACTAAGGTAATTAAAATGAGTTATTTCCATTATCCAGTGGTATGTAGCATACCCTTCTAAGAACAATTTATCATTCTTTGGCATCCAATTACACAGTAAAAAAAGGAGGAGAGGCTTCCAGTCAATTTAGCAAACAAGCTCAGTGTGTATTTTTTTTATGGCACCTTTTCCTGACTCTGATTACAAAATGACAATGCAAGGAAGCTCAAATCTAATCAGAATTTAAAAAAAAACAAAAACCAAAAACCTGTCCTAGGGAGGTCAGAGAGGAATGCTAGTATCTGGTTAAACTCTTTTTTGTAATAAAAAGATTTGTTCAGTTTTAGCACATTGAATGCATGCCTGTTTTTAATAATCACCACTATTATGTTTACTGTTGGTAATCTACAAATGAGAGAGTGAGAATTAATATCACTGGGCCAGCAACCAGTATAAAACTCATTCAACTAAATATGGGGACGAATTTACCAAGCACGGAACACTAACATTGAGAACATGCCTGTCACCTGAAATGAAATGCTTCAGGGATCATAAATGTTGGTTAAACGATATGATAACAGTGCAGGCAAAGGGACAAAGCAATTACACCTTCATAGAACTGAATTTTCATGCTGCCCTATACTTCTTGTGTATTGTTGACAGAACCTGGTAAATATCCAGTTCTATAACATGTCCAACTGGTTTATATGAAACCCATCCAGTCTCTATGACAGTTGGTGTTCCTTAATGAATCGCAATTTCTACATTTGTTTTGGATGCTTTGCAAAGGCCCCATACATGTTTGTTTGTCCTGGGCAGGTTTGCACGGCGTCGGATGCCAGGATCAGCAGAGTGTTCAAATGCTTGCCAGGATTTCTTGGCCTGTGATCATGGCATGACTTCAGTACATCTCAGTAGGGCCCATTTTTATCAAGATTCACCCTTGAAGTACTATGTTAATTCTTCCACCAGTCAAGAATTAACAAGAATGTTTTTTCATTTTTAGCCTAAGCGACATATTTTCCCCTTGATTAAATAAACAGCAGCCAAAGAGAGAAAACCATAATCATCTGCAAAAAGGATATTCTATGTATACAAATTGTTTCATCTGGTATATAATGTTTAATATTACTGACTGTGTTCCCTTAATAGATGCATGAAATATGGGTTGTAGCGCCAGCTTGCTTCTTTGCTATATCCAAAGCTGCACACAGTTTTGTTCACATGGACTTAGGGTGGTGTTTCATGTGGTACATAGAAGGCTTTTTAACCCAATGACTCCCTCATGTCTCTTTCAGATATTTCTAAAAGTAGCTATAGTTAAAACCATCTACATTTTTAGGTACTAGCTTGTAAAGTTGTTACTGGATTTGCTGAAGCAATAATATTCTCATTTAAAAATTATTATAAAACAAAAATTAGGTAGTATTTATAATTGCACTTCTACCTTTTTTATACAGTAATACACTTCTTTCCTGTATATGTTGCAAGAAACAAGTTAAAGTAAAACATATTATATCTTGAATTACGTAAGTAAAATTCATGCTTAAAGGAGAAACAGTATTGCAGGTTCCATTGAAAATTTAAACACATCCAAATGATCATGATGAAATCATAATGGAGTCATAATTACAACTTCGGCCCCTATTGTGCCTTGTATTGATATTTTTTTGAAGATAGAAATTTTGCTGGAAGAAACCCATGAAATCACCTACTCTAAATCACCAGCTTTACAGGGACTACTGCAATCCATATGGATTCTGCAAATTAGTCAAGGTCACCGAGCTTGTCAGGAGTAGACTTAGAATCAGAACTCTGGCTCTCATTAGGGGATGGTCCATGGGCTGTGGAGCCAGCCCGTCCTGAATCTTTTTTCTTATTTGGACAAAATGACCTAGGATGATTTCATTTCTTCATTCACAAAATAGGGATAAATGCCTTCTTATTTAAGTCATTGTGCAGGTCTACTTAATGAGGTGGATTAGTAAGTGTCCAGTCCGCTGCCTGACTTCTCCTTCTCTTCAAGGCGCTCAGCACAATAACACTGAGAAGCAAATGTTCCCCTCAGCTCTTCATTAACTTCTCATTCTTCTCTTCCCATTCTTCTCAGCTTGATTTGCCAGCTGAGATTTTAAGCTATAAGTCTCTATAAGCACAAGAACTTTAAGAATTTGATCTTTATAAGCAATTATAAATAGTATACTTTGACTATTTGTGTTAATTTGGATTTATTTTTTCCAAACTCTAAAATGCAACCTCCTCCTGATCTTCGAGAACTAGCTTCTGAAGCTTAATTTGTATTTGGCATTAAAGTTAATATTACCCAAGGTTGTAACATATTCCTCATGGTGTAGCTTAAAATTCCTTATGTGTTTTTTATTCCTTGGCAATGAATTACATAAAGGTACAGGGATCACCAAGATGAAATAAACTGAGGTTTTCTAAGTGCCACAGTTGTCGTGTTTAAGTAAATAGATTTGTCAGACCAGTCAAAAGTGGTGGGTGGGGGATATAACAGAGCTCTAAGGATAAATGCCTTAGTATACAGGAAAAGAAAAGCTTTATGAAATACAAGCTAAACCTTAAGGAGCACTGCCCAGGTGCCAGACACTCTGTAGAGAAAACTGACTCTTTAGGGAATTAGGTTCTGTGGCTCACATCCTACACCAAGAGTGAGGTTGCACCAAGATTTAAAAAATTTAACATCGGATTCAAAAACCAATGCTCATTTCTCTTTACCAGGCAAGTCTCATTTTGGGATTCCTTTGCTAAATGTAAATTCTATGTTTAATCTGAAGGATGAGGACCAAGAAGTTATCACAAAGTTTGGATTAAAATAGAAATATTGGTGTTGGCGGTGCGCATGCACTCAGGGGCAGTCCGGGTTTGTGGCTGCATCTCCGCATCTCTGCCTCCCAGTTTACACGGCGTCCTCGCTGTGTCTGCACACATTGTCTTCCTCAGTGTGTCTGTGTCTCTTCATGTAGCATTCTTTTTAGTGAGGATTAGATTTAGGGACCCACTTTACTCCAGTGTGGCTCATCTTAACTAATTATATCTACAATGACTGTGTTCCCCAATGAAGGCCACATTCTGAGACACAGGGGAGCTAAAAGTTCAACGTATCTATGTTTCGGGGTGCACAATGCAATCTATACCAAAGTCTAAAGCGCAAAAGGGAGATGGTGTGCCAAAATCGCTTAATCAATTTAGCTCAGGGTAAAAGAAAACACTGATTATTTGGAAGAAAACAAACAACCTTTTTGTCTGCATAATCCCCACTCTAAGAGTCTGGATGACCAATCTGGGCAAGGCAGGGCAAGAAAAAGAAAGTGAGAAAACAACGGGAAACTGAGTGAAGGCAGGAGAGGTAAGAAAGGAGAGAAGGGGCGGGAGAAAGATGACATAAACCACCTGTGTCATTTGCAAAGCGTCTCAAATTCTCTTTGTTCTGCTTGTAGATCTAAACCGAGCTTGACTACAGAGCTCTAATCTATTGAACTATCTTCCCAATTACAGCTAGTTTATGAGTTTAATAATTACTCACATCTTCTGTCCACTCACTGAAGAGAAATGTGCCTTTAGAGGCCTTTTAAAATTGGATGCTTCTGCTGTTTTAAACCTACAGGAGCTTTTAATTTGGACCATTTGTTTTTCAGTAAAGAGAATTGGTTCTGTGTTCCTGAGTAGAACCCATGGCTAGAAGTAACAATGTGCACGCTCCTGATGTGAATGAGCTCAGGAGGACATTGGAGAGCACATGATAGCTCAGTGCGGGGAGGTTATTGTTTCTGCAACCCTGGAAATTAGAGATGAAAAATCCCTATTCAGTCATCCAGTACATCTTTTTGCCAAAGCCAAATTAATTTTAGCACTTTTCTTTCCAGAACTCTGTATAGTTCATGTTTTTTCAAGCCTCAAGGTCATACAATCTCTGGGAAGTCTGATCTATCAATATTGTTTATGGTGATCCAGTTAAAGGACAGGTTCATTACCGTTCATCCAGGACCAGAATGTATGTCAGTTAGGACAATATCATCACTTTCAGTACTGTATTTTATATTGGATTTTATTTATCAGGATTTAAAAAAAAATATATGGACTCCTTCAATTAGTTCTTTTTACATCCTGTGAGATAGGCAAAGCAGTTTTTAAAAAATGTCTATTTAACAGAAAAAATGAATTTTGGACCATAAGTGGTGGAGACAAGACTAAAGCCCAACGGTCATTTATTTTCTCATCTGTACCTTTTCTCACTCCCCTCATTGACTCAGTGTGGTATGAAGTGTTTCCAATTTCTCAGTTTCAATACTGAATGCTAAATAGTTGCTTTAAGTATAAATTACATACAAATTATAGTAAAGTAATTAAAGTCATGGAATGTGAGATAGAAGAATCTATGATAATGAAGTGACAAAAATCCTGAGAGTCATTCTAAAATGCAAGGACTACTCAGTATATGTGAAAGGAATATTTGGAAGGGCTGCTTAAGTATTTTACCAGGGCGGAGAGACATATGTTCTGGGAAAAGTCTACAAAGATGGAGCGAAGGATGATAAGCATAGTTCACCACCGAGTCCAGCCACAGGCATTTTCTTTTCTAACTGGCCTCTTTTCCATTTTATTCACTTGATAATATTTGTCCCGTTACACTTATTTCCATGGTAATGACCTATGATATTGCAAACACTAACCAAATCAGGTTGGAGGGAGAGGAAGAATAGGGAACAGAGGATTTCTCCTTTACACAAAAATAATGTGTTAACCACTGGTTCTGAGACAGATTAAAGGAAAAAGAAAAAAATACCATAAGGGAAGTCTAACAACCATAACTCATATAAATAAAATGAGAGACTCATCATTCCTTTTGTGAAGATTTTGTATGCGGTAAAGTCAGGTTGAGTACGGTCAGTTCTCAAATTCAATAAACTTAACAACCCTCAACATGTGAGACCATTCTCTTTTCGATTCACTTGCATAATTTGCGAGAGAATAAAATCAGTGTTATTTTTAAGTGGCTAAGAAGTAGAAAATGTTTTAAAGATATTAAAAGCAATGTAAGGAAAAAGGTAAATCAATAACAACTATGAAACATTCCCCAAATCTCAGTCATTTCATAAAGAGTAACATGTAGCCCCTTCTTCCTTTACTGGGGCAAATGTAATTCAGCCACTGGTTTATTCATTTACAATGTAGTATCCACCTATGTTTGGAAATATTTCAGAAGTTTGCTTTATATCTTGCTGCCTTCTATAGACCATCACATGTTAAAAAAAAAAAAAAAAAGTTTGTAAGCTCCATGTCAGTTGATGAATGCCATATAGCTCTTACTTTCTTTTTGAGGAGTGGAATGTGTTCCAGATCCACTGTCTGTTCCTGTGAAAGGAGGAAGGTTGTTCAATCATATGTATCACTGAATTTGCAAAACAGTAAAGAATCTCAAAGCTCATGGATGCATCCCTTCATGGGTTTTATTTACTCGTGTATTCACATGACCAGTACTGACTCAGTGCTTACCATATGTCAGGCCCTGGGCCAGCTGTTTACAGCTCAAATATTATAAATGTTAACAAGGAGAGATAATGAGGTTAAGACCTCTGTTAAGTCTTCTGAAACAAACCCAAGCACAACAACATACTAACCCACTGATATAATCATACGAGAGATGTGAGCTAGACTATAAACCCATTTTAGAAGCAATAAGTACCAGACAATGACGGTGAGAAGATAAACTATAGCTAGTGGTTCTAAGAATTTTGGAATTGACAATAAAGGAAGAAAAAAAGTGAAATAACCAATATGAAGTTGCAGGCCATTTATGCTGCCCATGTAACACAAGGTTACCATCTCAAAACTTATCATCTATTATCACCTCTTCTTTAACAAAAGGACAAAGACCAACTTCTACCAAAAAAGGAAGGGCCACATCTGAGAATAAAGTTAGGCATTTATTTTTTATTTTTCACATTTATTTATTTTTAAATTAACATATAAAATTGTATGTGTTTATTGTGCACGACATGATGATTGGTAGTATTTCTACATTGTGGAACGGTTCAGTCTAGTCAATTAGCAAATGAATTACTTGAAATCGTTACCATTTTAACATCTGTTCTTTTAACATATTTTAAGAATAAAATATACCATCATTGCACATTTACCATCCTGTAAGCAGACCTTTCAAACTATTCTTTCTACCTACCTATCAATATGTATTATTTGACCAATATTTCCCCTGTTCCTAGGCACCCCATCTTCTTGTAGTGACTATTCTACTCTCTAGTTCTATACGATCAATATTTTTGGATCCCATATATAAGTGATATCATGTGGTATTTACTTTATATATCTGACTTTATGTTCTCCAAATTCACCCATGCTGTCACAAATGGCAGGTTCTTCGTCTCTTTATGTCTAACTAGTATTCCGTTATGTGTACATACCACATTCTTTCATCCATTCCTCCGTTGATACACACTTAGGCCACTCTTATCTCTTGTCTATTAGGAATAGTGCTGTAATAAGTGCAGAAGAATGAATATCTCTTTGACATATTGATCTAATTTCCTTTGGATATATACCTAGGAAAGGGATTGCTGGATCATATGGTAGTTCTATTTTTAATTTTCTGAGGAACCTCCATACTGTTTTTCCTAAAGACTGTACTAACTTACATTACCACCAACAGTTTGCAAGGGTTCCCTTTTTCTCTATATCCTCACCAACACTTGCTATCTTTTATCTCTTTGATAAAAACCATTTAACAGGAGTAAGGTGAAGTCCAATTGTGGTTCTGATTTGCATTTTCCTGATAGTTAGTCATGTTGAACTTTTTTTTTGTATGACTCTTGGTCATTTGTCCATCTTCTTTTGAGAAATGTCTATTCATATCATTTGCCTATGCCTGTACTGAAACTTTATTATAAAATAATAAAGCAGAGCACTGTGACAAAAAAAATACACATTTGGGTTTGCTTTAACTCCCAAGTCTGAGAAAATCTTAACATAAGCCACTTAAAGTAATACATTCACATGCAACAGATTTCAACAAATGTATACAATATATATTGAGCAGATTATTAGTTTGATCTGACAATTCCAATATATTATGAACCAGTCAGCTGTCTGAGTCTTAAGTCTCAACTGAAATCTCAGAGCAATCACAGCAAAAGCCACAGAATAATTGGAAGAATTATATGTTTCCATGATAATTAAGACCAAGAATTCATGAGGGACAGGAGGGAAGATTCAAGGATTTTTAAAAAATCACATTTTGTACTTGGGTTAGCTACTGACTGGAATGGGATGTTGAGACTCACGAGTTTTATTTTTTATTTGTTGTAATAACAAATGATACCAAAAGAAAAAATATCAGGGTTTCTGGACACCTTTTTTCCTAAATGGAAACCTTCAACATAAGAGAACAAAGGATTAAAAGGCAAGTCCTTATTCTAAAATGAGTAAATGACATCAGTTTTAATTCTTAATGAAGTTCCTAATCAGCCATCAGCATTTTATTTTTAATTTGTGTGTAGGAGGAAAATTGGGAGGGAAAGGAGGAGGTGGGGTTTCAGCAGAGAAAGTAAGTTTTAAGTAGGGAGAGAGTTAGTTTCTGTCCTGAAGTTATTGCTAGATCTTAACTGAGTGGCACATGCACAGACCTGTTTCATAGTAGAATTGAAGAGTTGCTGAATGAATGATCCTTTACTAAACTGGTAGGCACTGTAAACGACAGCATTTCCTGTCTGCCAGAAAGATGAAAGGTGCTATCTCTATAAATGGAAAATCTGATTCCCCCAACTCTTACAAAGGCTTCGGCCCAGAATGAAAACATCCAGGCCTTCTATCACATTGGTAAGTGGCCCAGTATTCAGCTGACAATTATTTTATGAAATTATTTCATTCCCCTGACAGTGTTTAGTGGTTGATGATGGAGCAAAGCCTATGTATGTCTGTGCTAATGAAGAGGTCCCTTTAGTGGTTTCCTACTGCCATCCAGTCACAATCCATTCTTCTAGTCTCAGAGCTCTGCACAGGGTAGGTGCTGGGGCAAGGCCCTCAGGTGTTTACAGTTGTGTAATTCACCCAGCTTTTCTGAAAGCATGTGTGTTTTGTGCTTGGCTAAACTTCTCCAGCAAATGAGCAAATGTAAGGCCTTCAGTTCCTCCAGTGGTCTAAAGACCCTAAGAGCTTGAAAATATTACCTACTTATTACATGGTTCTTTCTATAGGGCCTAGAGTATGCTTCTTCCCTGACCTCCCAAAATCAGTAGGCTAAGAAGGAAATGGAAGTAGGGACTCCCCACCAACCCAGGTAATTAAGACTTCCAACTATGTTCACAGGCGGAATCCAGACTCATTCAGTACCCTCTGATACCTCTTTGGTATTTTACAGGCGTGTTTGGTCTCCAGGAACTTTATCTGGCTGGAAAGGAGCAAGGTTCTTTGCCTAAGTCTCTATGCCTTGGATGAGACAAAATTTAAAACCTCCATAAGTAAGAGACCTCAGATTTGGGAGAAAGTGGTTTAAGACTCCTGTCTATTGCAAAAAGAGGGTCAGAAGCCAAGCCAAAGCTAAGTAGAAAGGCCACTACCTTCACCCAACATTTCCCTTTGCCTCATAAACAAAAAGATGGTGCACAGTCAGGCCCCAAGAGGAAGCAGCAGAGATGGTCCACACACCATCCCTTCATGCAGACTGGGATTTCTCAGCAGTTTGGAAGCAAGAAGCTTGTTGGTTCCCAGGATCAGGTCAAAGACTAAGAGCTCTCAGTCCCAGCACTTAACAACTTTGATGTTTTCTGACAGCATTTATGTTTAATTTATCACCAGAGTTAAATTTATTGGTCAAATTGTATCCTAAGGATCACTATTGGTCTGGTAAACTGACATTTTTGGTCCAAAGAAACAAATAGAGTTAGACAGTGTGCCAAGAAACTTTAGCAATGGTAGGTTAAAGCATAGAAAGCCAGAGAGACCAGAAATGTAAACTCAAATGTGCTGGAGAGGAGGCGAATCATTTCTAACAGGATTCCAACTGATGAAACGCACAGGCCAGCATCTCCAGGGGTGGGTGGCATACGGGAGGAAGGCTTAAACCATCGAGGATCTCAGAGGAAGAGAGGAAAGCCTGGTAGAAGTTCCAAAAAGTCTGTTCCCCAATTACCAGCATCACCCCAAGATTACTGAAAGGAGGACTCACCCACATGATTTGTAGCAGGCCCAGCGGCCTCAGGGGAGTGGCCAGTCACAAGGTGCACCCCAGGGCAAGACAGGCAGGCACAGGTTAACACCGTATCTTTGATATCTTTGCTTATCCCGATCTTGGGAACACCACAAGATTTCTTCTGTTAACTTGCCCCCTCTGCAAGGTGGCCCAGACACCCCAGGCTTTGTCCCCCTGTAAGGCACTGAAGCAGCAGGTGGGAACTCTCAGGATCCGAAGACATGCACAGTTCGGGTCACCTAATGCCGGCAGATGGGACACTTGTTCATGCATTTGCCACACTTGGTACAGGTCACCATGTGGCCACACTCCAGCAGGACACAGTCCGTGGGTTGTCCCCCAGGCTGGAGGGCACTGCTCCTGTTTGGGTTTTCAGCACCACTCACCAGATGCTGGAGGCCTTTCAGGTTCTCTTACAGCCACGTGGCCCTCTCCGTCAGCTCCCACTTCTCACAGCAACCCCTGTAGCTGACCACATAGCAAGCCAGGCTTTCCTGCAGCTGCCTCATTGTCAGGCCTTCAGCCTGGCCAGGTGGGTCAGGTCAGACAAAGAGGCCTTCTGAACCGGGATGCAGCTGTCCTCTGAATTGATGACCTGCTTCTGCTCCTGAGCCTGGGCTGAGGGACAGAGGTGGCTTGTGTAGGTGAAGAGGGGCTGGGAGAGGTAGGAGGCACCGTGTTGGTGTGAAGCTGGCTCAGGAAAGCCTGCTGCTTGGGGAAGTCTGGGGGCAGGGTGGGGGCACGAGTCCTGTCCTCCCGGGAGATTACAGGCTGCTGGCCAAGCACCAAGAACACCAGCTCTTCTTTCTCCCGGCACTTTCGGTAGAGATGTCACAGAGGCTGACATGGTCCTCAGGTCCTTCACCTTCATCTCCATGAGTTCCTCCCGCTGACAGGCTGTGGCTCAGAACCATTGGCAGAGAAGGCAGAGGCCGGCCCGTTCCCTGGTCCCTTCTTGGCTCAGACAGGTCACGCGGAAATGCTTTTCCCTGGCCGTGTTTGAGAAATAGACCCCACAGGCCTTGCAGCTTAGTTGGGAGCCTGTTGGAGAAGGGAAGGAGCTGTACCCAGGGTTGGAATAGGCCTGTGTCCTGGCTCCCTGAGGTGGTGGGCCCTCATCAGGCTGTCCATCCAGGCACAACCAGCTGCGGCAGGTTGCCCACATGCTAAAATCTGATTTTGCCTGTTTCAGAACATTGCCCAGGCAGAAATAAACGGCCTCTGGTTCCTGCAGCTACGGTTGTTTCATTTGCCCATTTTAAAACTGGATTATTTGTTTTCTTGGTCTTGAGTTGTCTGAGTTTTAGATATTCACCCCTTGTCAGATCATGCTGTAGAAATATTTTCTCTCAGTCTACAGGTTTTTAAAGCTGGCCATTTAAGTTGAATGTTTAGCTACATGAAAAACATACTTCAGTGTTTTGGGGATTTTTTTTCCCCTTTTTTCCCTTTATGAACACTTTCCTGATTGTACTGTGTAAAGACTCTGTAAGCACTGGCACCAGTCTGCAAACCACAATCTGGGAAACGCTGGTGGAGAAGGACACAGCTGCAGCTTTGTGACCGGCCACAAGGATTTAGTCATTAGCATTTATTAATGTCAGACCTTGGTCAACTTGCTTTCATGTTGCCCAGGTGTAAAATTGGCAGTTTAACAGGAATTTGTAAAGATTTAAATGTATACCTCATATGTATTTCATAAGTACCTGATAGGAGACACCAAGCTGATGGTTCTGTCAAGAACTGGAAGGATCTGAAAGTTCACCCTACTTTCAAGCTAATAAATTAGTCTTTCAGGCTTCCACAGATGCTGGCAGAGACACAAACTCTTGGATCAGACACAAAAGACAGTTTAGTACCCACAGCAAGAGTGTAAGAGTATAACAGCATTTATGTCAGTTGCTACATCCCAATTCTCACGTAGTGATGCCACAAGGCCCAAGAGACTCTTGAAAAACACAGTACAATTGCATTCAAAGAGGAACCCTGAATTTAGGAACCAGACCTTTAATAATGGACAGTAAGCCTGTCTGACATTTGCCATGATGTCAAATCTTATCCTTATTATACTGGGCAATAAAAAAACTTGCCCTTTGCCAAAAAGGGAGACACTATGTTTACCTTTCAAAGGCGTTCCATGCAGAAACATCCTGGGAAAGTTAGTCCAGAACAAAGGCCATCAATGGGACTGTGTCTAAGATGTACAAGACACTAGCAGTTCACAAAGAATGGCCGCCCAATCCTCCCTACTTTGTAGAAACCATATTCAATTGATTGTCTTTCTTCTCTTCTGTACACTTAAATTCCAGCCCCCCTTAACCAGATATTTTTCAAAAATATTTAGAAATTCTTTAATATCTCCCTTCTTAAAAAAAAAAAAACTAACCAACTTCTCCCTATTTCCCATCTTACAGTCTTCACACCCTAATTTTTTTCTTTCTTTTTTTTTTTAATTTCAAAATATTACAGGAATTTCTCTTGGTTCCCTAATTATTCACAATCAATTTGCTCCTTTACATTATATGATGTGACTTAAATACTGTAGAAGTACACAAATCACTTATGTACAGTTTAATAAGCACCAGTGTAAACTCTGGTCTAGAGACAGAATAACACTGACCCTCTGTGACCCAGTAATTCTGGCCCTAGATATATAACCTACAGTAAATAAACTTGAGCACATGTATAAAAATGTTTAGAGGAACAATTACTTAATCTTATAGAAGTGAAACAACTGCCCTCAGAAGAATAAGAGTGTGCATTACGCCCCTTTATAATCCTCCCTTTCAAAACTCATTCTCCCTCCTAGTAGCATCTAATATCCTTATTTGTATGATAATAATATCATTACTATTCTCTAAATACTATGGACGTGCTTTAACATTTTCTGTTATTTTTTTATTTCATGAAAAAAGACGCATACTTTATACTCTTCTGTGTCTGCCTCTCTCACTCAACATAATGTATATGAGATTTATCTATATTTGGAAGTCTAGCTGAAGTTTATTACTATAGTTTATTTCTTTTCATTCTAAACATTATATTGTTGTATCTGTCTTCTACAATTTATATATTCATTGTTTTTAGGTGATGGTTCATATTTCTGTAATATTAAGCAATATTTCTATAAACATTCTTATAAATATGTCTACTATATATGCTCTACATTATGTACCAGAAATAGAATCGATGCATTTCAGGGTCTATATATCTTTAATGATAGTAGATAATTTGCCAACTGTTTTCCAAAGCAGTTGTGTCAATCCTTACACTTAGCAGCAGAGTTTTATCACATTTTATTTTGTTAAAATATTAACATATATAAAAGAAACACTTAATTGTTCTTACCATGTGCCAGGCAATAGTCTAAGAATATTGATTTAAACTTAATAATAATGTAGTGAAGGTTAGCCACTACTGTTAGTTCCACTTTCCAGGTAAAGAAATTGAGGCACAGAGGTGAAGTGACTTAGCCCAGGCCATATATTGGCAGAGGGCTCAGCTCAAGGGATTGGATTCCTAATCATTCTGCTCTGATTCCCTTCTGCTCCACCCTCACATTTGTTATGTTCATAGTATTTAATTTTTGCCAACATAGTAGGTGTGTAATGGTATCTGATAATGATTTTAATTTGCATTTTTCTCAGTAGAGATGAGATTGTTCAGCTTTTCATATCTTTATTGGGCATGTGAATCTTCCCTTTGGAGGATTTCAGGTTCAACTCTTTCTAGCCCAAGTTTCTAGAAATTCTTTCTAATTTTAGATATAAACCTTTTTCATATATACACACATACATAT
>NW_003852436.1:2351129-2367077 GCF_000181295.1 Otolemur garnettii
AACTCCTGGGCTCAAGCGAGTCTCCTGCCTCTGCCTCCCAAGTAGCTGGGACTACAGGTGCCTGCTAAAATGCCCGGCTATTTTTTGGTTGCAGCCATCATTGTTGTTTGGTGGGCCTGGGCTGGATTCGAACTGGCCAGCTCAGGTGTACATGACTGGCACCTTAGCCACTTGAGCCACAGGTGCCAAGCCAAAGTCCTAGCCTTTTAAGGAGGCATTTGAGGCCCCCAGTCTGGCCCATGCCTACCTTTATTGTCATCATCGGCCCTCATTCCTTGTCTGGCACATGGTATTTTCTAGCGCAAATTCTTGTGAGTACACAGTATCACCACTGGACTTCTTTTTTTTTTTTTTTTTTTTTTTAGATACAGAGTCTCACTTCATCACCCATGGTAGAATGCCATGGTGTCACACAGCTCACAGCAACCTCCAACTCCTAGGCTTAGGCGATTCTCTTGCCTCCGCCTCCCAGGAAGCTGGGATTACAGGCACCTGCCACAAGGACCAGCTATTTTTTTGTTGTAGTTTGCCAGGGCTAGGTTTGAACCCTCTACCCTCGGTATATGGGGCTGGTGCCCTACCCACTGAACCACAGGCACTGCCCAAATTGTTATTTCTTAATAAACTGAAAGCTTTAATTTTAATTTAGTTTAATATAATCATTTCCTCTGTTTTTCTTTTTTTTTTCCCTTAGTGTCTTGCTCTGACACCCAGGGTAGAGTGCTATGGCATCATAGCTCACAACAACCTCAAACTCTTGGGCTCAAGAAATCCGTGGAAGACTGTGGGCTTGTGCCTCCACACCCAGGTCATTTTTCTATTTTTAGTAGAGATTGAGTATTGCTCTTGCTCAGGCCGGTTCAAACTCCTAAGCTCAAGAAGTCCACCTGCCTCGGCCTCCCACAGTGCTAAGATTACAGGTGTGAGCCACTGTGCCTGGCCCTCTTCTATGGTTTTGCTTTTCATGTCATATGGTGGAAAATATACCTACTCAAAGGTGCATATTTGCATAATTTTACATTGTATACACACACACACACACACACACACACACACATATATATATATATATATATAATTGAGGCAACCATGCCTGCCTTGTCTTTAGTGATTAAGTACCACCACTTGGCCCCTGAAACTCCAGAATCCAATTATCTCCACTGGATTTAAGGATCCCAATTCAGTGTCAGCAGCTCTCCCTGTAATTTCTTTCAGAGAAGAGCAACCACAGAGCTCTTTAAAGATGTAGGGCTCCCCTCAAATTTATTCTTCACATCTTGAAAGCTGTGTCCTGGAGTCAGTGATCATGTCTGACATAAGTCCACCCTAACATTTCAATTTTTTTAAGCTGTACTCTATAGTATCCTAAGGATGTTCTGGCATTTGAATTTCATTTAGCCTAGCCACCTTTTGGTCCACATTTCAGCCCAACATTCAGCCTGTTATGGGCTTTTGTTGAAAAAGTTGACCTTCAGGCTACCACATTTACATATGTATCTGCTTAGTAGACCCATTTTAATAATTTCTCCCTGGTTCAACTTTATGCTCCTTCCTCCATTTTTCCACGCTTACTATTCATATTTCTGTGTAGATAAAATAGAAAAATTAAGTAGTTCTTTTGAAGTATAGCACACTTTGTACCTTACCTTTGGGGACCTGCTAAGACTTATGTCTTTATATAGGTCTAGAACCAAAGACAGGTGGTAAAGGTGGCACCTTAAGATCATCAGAGTCTCCTGCATGGCAATTATTTTGGGGGAGGCCATTACAGGTTCTTTGGGTTAACCTCCCCAGATGGCAATATAGAGTGTTCTTATCTTCAAAGAAGATTCATTACACTCTGGGAGGCCAAGGTGGGTAGATTGCCTGAGCTCACCAGTTTGAGACCAGCCCGAGCAAGAGGGAAACCTCATCTCCAAAGATAGCTGGGTGTTTCCAGCTACTTGGAAGGCCGAAGCAAGAGGATCTCTTGAGCGCAGGAGTTTGAGGTTTCTGTGAACTATGATGACATGACACTCTACCAAGGGCGACAGAGCAAGACTGTGTCTCAAAACAAAACAAAGAAGATGCATTGGAATGTAGAGGTCCAATGTAGAGGTCCACTGTCAAGGGCAATATCTTTTACATAAAGTCAATTGATCCCCAGCTTAATTAGGATCTGTCCATATGTACCTATTCCAACTTTTAGGATCCTAATCCTTCATAGTTAATACTCTCGCTTTAACAGTAGAACTCTGTGAGTTGGGAAATTGAATTTATGTTATAATTCAGTGACTCACAGAATGAGAGTCTGGTGTTTTATTTGTTTTTAAAGAAATCTCAGCTCTACAGCTACAGAGATAAGATTTTCTTTTTGGGCAGAAGTAGAAACTTTCAAATCATTTATGCAACCCTAGAGCTGGAAATTTATGAGGACTTACGCTCAAACTCTTCTTTTACCATTTTTCTTTCAAGTGCAATTAAGAAGAACTAGCCAATGAAATAGTGGTATTTTGCTCCTTTCTATTTCCTCATTATTTCCACTATCAGTGCCCTCTTTACTATTGACAGTAGATTCATTAGTGCTTTTAAAATGAGTCATATTAGACAACCAATTTCAGGAACCCCGGAACCAATTTAGAAAACTCATCCCTGAGATTCTATTCCTCCAGAACCACTCTCAGTACCAAAATGTGTAAGAAACAGAGTTCTCCAGGGAAACAGAATTACCATAATATACGTATATGTAAAGAGAATTATTTTAAGGAATTGGCTTATATCATTGCGGGAACTGGTAAGTCTGATCAGTATAGCAGGCCAATAGCCTGGAAATTCAGATAAAAGGTCGTGTTGGCATCTTGAGTCTGAAATCCATAGGACATATTGCAGGTTGGAAACTAGGGTAGGGTTTCTATTACACTTTTGAAGCAGAATTCCTTCTTCTCTGGGAAACCTCGATCGTCTGTTCTTTGGCCTTCAATTAATTGACTGAGGCTCACCTGCAATGTCAAGGGCAATATCTTTTACATAAAGTCAGTTGATTCTGGGTGTTAATCACATACATATACAAAACATCTTTACAACACTTTTTTTTTTTTTTTGAGACAGGGTCTTGTGCTGTTGTCTGTGCTAGAGAGTGCAAGGAGGGGGGTCATCACAGACCACTGCAGACTCAAACTCTGGAGCTCAAGCAATCCTTGGTCTCCTCAGAAGCTGGGACTACAGGTGTGTGCCACCATGCTTCAGCTGATTTTTCTACTTTTATAGATATGAACATCTTGCTATGTTTCTTAGACTAGTCTCACACTCCTGGCCTCATGAGATCCTCCCGCCTCAGCCTGCCAAAGTGCTGGGATTAAAAGCATGAGCCACTGCACCTGGGGTCACAGGATGCTCTCAACTGGTGTTTGACCAAACAACAAAGCTCCATAGACCAGCCAAGTTGACATATAAAATTAATCTTCAAACAACATATGTATAATTAATATTGATTTATGATGGATTAGAAATGTCAACAAAAAGTATTTGGAGAATAATATAATATACTATATATATCTAATTAAAGTAGCCATGCCTGCCTTATTTATTATTATTTATTTATTATATATTATTACATATTATTATTTGTTATTATTAATTATTATTATTCTGTCATCAGAATAATCTGATTCACAGACCTATAGCAATGGCCGATTGATTGTTGGTATAACTATAAGTGATCAAAGGGGCAATCTACTAAGCTTACTTGATCCGTATAAGCAGAAAGGTTCTAGGCCAAATGAAAAGATGTCTAACTTGAATCACCAAAACAGAAAACTGCATCCCATCAATAAATTATCATATATATTTGAGTCAATTTACAGACCCACAACCGATTGAATGAAGGGGATACTGGGTATCTTTGAGGAGGAATCCCACTACACTGAACATTCATATCATTAATCTACCATTGCTACCACATCACTGTTCAGCTCACTTATTTGGCCTTGCACAAACCAGATGGTTCTTGGAGAATGACAGTGGATCATTGTAAACCAGATGGATATTGGAGAATGACGGTGGATGACTATAAACTTAACCAGAAGGTTACTCCAATTGCAGCTGCTGTTTCAGATAAGATTTTGTTGACAGAGCAAATCCCTGAAACTTGATATGTAGCCATTGATCATCTGGCAAATACTTTTTTCTCCATACAATTTTGTAAAGAACACCAGAAGCAGTTTTTACTTTCACTCTTATATATTAGGGTACTATCAATTCTTAAGTTTAATGCTGTAATTTAGCCTACAGGAAAACTGAAGATCTTTCTCTTCTAAAAGACATTATGTTGGTCCATTACATTGATGACATTATGCTGATTAGAGCTAGTGAGCAAGAAGTAGCAACTACTCTAGATTTATTAATGAGACATTTATGTGTCAGCAGGTAGGAAAGAAATCTGACCAAAATTCAGAGGATTTCTATCTTAGTGAAATTTCTACAGGTCCAGTGGTGTGGGGCTGGCCAAGTTTGAGAATGATAAGATAAAAGATAAGTTACTGCATCTGGCCCCTCATACAAACAAAAAGAAAAAAAAATACATTCACAATGCCTAGTGGGCCTTTTTGAATTTTGGAGGCAACACATTGCTCATTGTGGTGTGCCACTCTAGCCCGTTTTCTGAGTGATCTAAAAAACTGCTAGTTCTCATTGGAGACTGGAACAAGAGTAGCTTCTGCAACAAGTCCAGGCTGCCACAGAAACTACTCTGCCCTTGGGCCACATGATCCAATAGATCTGAGGGTGCCTGAAGTGGCAGATAAAGATGCTGTTTGGAGCCTTTTCCAAGCCCTTGCAGATAAACCATAGCACAGACTATTAGGATTTGGGGGCAAAGCACTGCTATTCTCTGTAAATCACTACTCTTCTCTTGAGAAACAGTTCTTGGCCTACTACTGGTCCCCAGTAGCTGAATGTTTAACCACAGGCCACCAAGTTACCCTGAAATCTGAGCTGCTCAACATGTACTGAGTTATGTATAACCCCTCAGGCTATGGAGCTTGAAGAGCACAACAGCATTCCATGGTCAACTGGAAGTGGAGTACATAAGACTGGGCTCAAGTAGGTCCCAAAGGCACAAAAAAGTTACACAGAGAAGTGACACAAAAGCCAATAGTCTCTACTCCCACCACATTGCCTTCTCTCACCCCTCTCACTCAGTCTGAACCCAGCCTTGGTTTATAGGTAGTTCTGCACAGCTGAAAGTGGACAGCTGCAGTACCACAGTCACTTTCTAGGACATCTCTGCACAGTGGTGAAGGAAAATCCTTTCCCTGGGAAGAGCTCTTGGGCAGTGTCTGGTGTATTTTGCTTGGAAGAAGAAATGACTCTAAGTGCAACTGAATATGATTCATGGACCGTATGTAGTTGATGGTTTGGTTTGGCTGGATAGTCAGAAACTAAGAAATGTGATTGGAAAATTGATGACAAAGATATTATTGAAGTGATTGGTGGACTGACCTTTGTGAATGGGAGAAAAACATGAATACATTTAATGTCCTATGTGAATGTCCACCAAAGGGTGACCTCAGGAGAGAAAGATTTTAATAATCAAGTATATTGGATGACCAATTCTGTGGATACTAGCCTTCTCTTTATTCAGAAACACCATAATTTCTTCAAATACTGCCTATACTCCATTTTCTCTTCTTCAGGAACTACAGTAAGATGTATGCAAGGCTTTCCCCCACTTTATTTTTCCTATCTCTTAACCACTCTGCTCTATTTTTTTCTTTTAAATTTTCACTTCTTTTTCACCATTCTAAATTGTGAGTAATTTTTTCTAACTTACCCTCAAATACACTAATAATTATCTTTTCTGTTTTGTAGAATACGTTGCCTTATCTAGCTATTGAGTTTTTCTTTTCAGTTGATGTATTTTTTCAGATATTTTCATTTTTTAAAGTTCTTTACACTCTTTTCCAAATTTTCTGAGTTATTATATTTTTCTCTCTCATGTATACCTTCAGGTTTCTCTTTTGTTTCTTTTATGCACAGTCAATATCATTTTCATAAGACATCTAATAAGGGCAGTATTTGTAGTCTTCCTTTATTTCTTCTTCTTATTGTTGTTTGTTGCTATGACTATTTCTTTGTATACTTGCTTATCTTTATTTGTATGTTGCTCCTTGTTCTTGAAAAAATTAATTAGGAAGCTTAAGATCTGTGTATCTTCTAGAAATGACTTGCATTTGTTTCTCTCAGGGATTTAGGAGCACTATTAGTTCAATACTACTTTAAATTTACAATTTATCCTTTCTTGGTGCAGTCTGATGATAAAAAATAATAGCTTCAAATACAGCACCCATGTTATAATAGCTCAAGAAAGTTTTCTTACATACATTCTTTCTAATCTGCTTAGTGCCAATGTAAATTTGGCAAGTCATGAGATTTGGTGGAGAAGGGGTAGGCTTATTTTTAATTCCTTCTTGTTCTGAAGGTATAGCCTTTTGGGACTCAAACTTATACAGAAAAGTTAGCCTATTGTGTGCCAGTTTTAAAGCAAGTTGTTTCTTATTAGATCTTCTCACTTCAGCAAGCCCTTAGCTAGGATTTCTGATCTCCTACTCCACAAGTTCATCAAAATCATAGCTCAGTTTTAAAGTTCTATCTTAATCTATTTGGATTGATATAACAATGTGTCTTAGATTAGATGGTTTGTAAATAACAGAAAATTATTTGTCATAATTCTGGAGGCTGAGAAGTCCAGGATTGAGGCGCTAACAGATTCAATGTTTGATGAGGTCCTACTTCCTGACTCATAAAATAGGTGTCTTTTTGTTGTACCCTATATAGTAGAAAGGACTTGGGATCTCTCTGGGATCTCTCATATAGGTCACAATGAACGTTTTGAGACAGACTGTGTTATGGTCTATTGTTTCAGTTCTGAAAAACACAGTCAACAGCATCCTTTCTGATTCACCCATGCAAGTTTTACTTTGTTTGGTTTCTCAGTGTTGCTGGAAGGAGTTTGTTTCCATCTGCATGGATTTTATATTTATTGACTTTTGTATATCTCAAAACCTTCATGACACATAATAACCCGAATTATATTCATGAGACCTCCACCCTAATGACCTAACCACCTCTCAAAGGCCCCAACTAATACCATTACATTGGACATTAGGTTTCAACATGTGACCTTTGGATAGAAACAAACATTATGGGATTATGGACTTCTGGGCCAAACTAGGCTTTGAATGCTCTGCTCACCTCTCTGTTGTTGTTGTTGTTGTTTCTTATATCGTGAACTTTTCTATATCATAAACTCTTCAATATTAAGAAAATATTTTATCTAGCATTTTTCTTTATGTTTGGTCTGATATGTGTGAGTGTGCGTGTATGTAGACGTTAATAGTCTTTATTCTAAATAATAGAAATCTTGTCTTCTTTCAATCATATTGAGTTTAGGGAAAGTTGAAACTTTTCATGTAGTAATGGAAGTTGACAATTGCATGCAGCTAAGCTGTAATTGTGTATTAGAGCCTTATGATGCACTTCCAGTAATTTTTTTAAATGACTTTTGGGGAATTTTAAATAATAACTATAGTTGTTATTAAAAAAGGAAGATAATCTAAAATTTTCAATATGAGAGTAAAAATCAACAATTTTTAGTATATTCTATTATGATGTTGAAATCCTAAATAAAAGTGTAGATAGGTCTTTAAAACCACAGGCATTGAACACCCTACCTACAAATGAATTTAAAATTAGAGTGGTGAATTCTGTCATTCTGATGAATGGGTATTATTATTAGCTCAAAATAGAAAAAGTGTCCACATTAAATGATGTTTGCAAGGAAGTCTGTATTAATTAAATTTCTTACTCTGAGTTGAATACTTTAATTTAGAACATGGCCACTTCACATATATTATAGTATTGCTGCCTATAACTATCAGAAAGAAGCTTTATATAGAACAGGTCTGACTTTTATTACAATTTTGCTTTTAATTCATTTGTACATATAAAGAATGTGACAAAGAGCTACAAATGAGCTAGTAAAATAATTCAAGTAATTTAAAATCAAGGGGAAAAAACTAAGGCAATAAGTGATTGAGAGAAAGAGGTGGCTGAGGGAAAGACAGCATTCACCTGGGAAGAGGTATTAGCAGTGGATTGTTTTTTTCTTCTATTGGACTAGATTCAAACATGATCTTATTTGAAAACACTTGGGGAGCTGTAAAATGTACTGCTGCCTTAGCCTTATCCTCAGGGGGTTTTGATTTGATTGGACTGAGGTATGACCTGGACATCAGGAATTCTAAAAATTGTCCATGTGATTCTATTATACAGCAAATAATTCACTATCAAATTGCCTTAGGAAAGAAATTCCTATAGTACAATTGACTCAATTTATTAAACTTTAATATTCTAACACTCAAATATGTCACAAAGTAGAGAATATAAGAAAAGGGGGATGGGCAAGATGATGGCCTAGAAGCAGCCTTCACTGTACCTCTCAAGGTGAGGATGAAAGTTAAAGGTAGATGCAGACCTACAGATGGGCCTTCATGGAAAGAGCACTGTGAATCACCAGAGAAGTGATGGAGGACATTCAGAATGAAGGCAAAAGTGACAAGATGATCAACTGAGCAAGATCAGACGGTACCTGGAAAAGGCATCAACATGTGGTGAAGAATAGGAGAAGAGAACCTTGGGGTACTACACTCACTCCCACCCCACAGGTTCCATGGCCCAAGCCATGAAAGGACCCCTACCACCTACCACCACTGCAGACCTCTGGACCAATTGGGGAGCTACTTAGCATCTGTTCAGCGACATTGTACCTGAGAGCAGGCACAGCAGGGATCTGGTGGGTCCCATCTTGGGTTGCTGCAACAGATGCCACTCTCAGCTCTCAAGTCTAGAGCACCAGGACTATTCAGGGCTTGGCTTTGCTGCAGCCACCTCCTCTTCACCCTGCCAGCAGCCAACCAAGGAGGAAGCAGGGACAGTGGATACTCTTGGGTGGCCAGTGACTAGAAACCTAAAACCCATCTCCCAACAGCGGATCTGAGGAAAATAGGTGCCACAGAAGCCACCTGAGAAGCCTTGAGGCAGTGACTGCAGTTTCTGCAGGACCTGGCCAGGGAGAAAATCCATCCCTCATCTCTGCAATCCTTAGGCTGCCACCTGGCTCTGTAGCTCTGTGTCTGTAATTACTGCACTCATGCCCAGCCCAGCAGCCCTGGCCCTAAGGTTCTCCTACTGTCTCTGGGCCCTGTACTCTATCTCTGAGGCTCTGGCACCAACACCAGGTCCTGTAGTTCTTCCCATGAAGCTCCAGGGCCATTCCCAGGGCCATTTCCCCACCCCTGAGGCTCCAGTGCTACTGCTGGGCCATGTGTCCTAGCCTCTGAGTCTCTAGGGATACTGTTAGGACCCACAGCTCCATTTCAGAGGCTCTAGCACTGCACTGGGCCCCATGTCTCTAATTCCAAGGCTGCCCCACTGCTATTGGGTCTCTCAACCCACATCCAAGCCTCCAGTGTCACTGCTGAGCCCCAAGACCCTGCCACCATGGTTCTAGCACTAACATTGGGCATTATGGCTCCACCCTGGAGGCACTAGGCAACCTGGATGCTCATCAGCATCAGCATCTGATGAGCCCCACAGATTCAACTCCCAGGTTCCTGCACTGTTGTCAGACTTTGTGATTGTGTTCCAGTGCCACAATGGCACCATGATCCAACCTCTGAGGCTCCTCTGCTGCCAGTAGGATATGCAGTCCCATCCTGAAGACTATTGCCAGCTTCCTGGCAGGATTAGCCCTGAGGTCCAATGTTCCACCATTGACCTACTGGCCTCAAGCCACCATTGCACCTGGACCTGGTTGCAGCAAATGCTCTCAGACCTGATAGCCATGACCACAGCCTAGATAGCCCTACACAGCTACCATTGCCAGCAGCATAGGGAGACCCAGTAAGAATAATCACCCAATGCCAACCTCCATGGAGAGGGACTTGTCTAGCTGCCTACCTGAGCTTCCAATAGCAGCCTGGAAAACAATCTACCATTTTATTCAAATATCATCCAGCATTGGCTTGGATTGTAACAATCACAGGGGAACGGGACAACACAGGGGAATGACAGAACAGCCACATCAGTGCAACTGCTACTCCCCACTGGGTCAAGCTTCCAGAGTATGCCACAGAAGTACTACCCAGGGACTTCTTCTCATTAAGTGAGGGAGTACCCAGTGAAAAAGATCTGTATTGTCACTATTGGACCTGCCCTACAAGAAATGCTCAACAGTACACTATACATGAAACAGCACGATAGATACACACTAGTGTAAGAACACTTAAAACTTAAAGCTCACAGCTCTTATAAAACAAAAGCACAAGAGGGAAAACAAAACAACAAGATATCATTCAACATGATGAACAGAATAGTTTACCACATGTCAATACTAAAACTGAACGTGGTCTTAAGTCTTCACTTACAGCAGTGGTTCTCAACCTTCCTAATGCTGTGATCCTTTAATACAGTTCCTGTGGGTCATGACCCACAGGTTGAGAACTGCTGACTTAAAGGAAATAGAATGGCTGAATGGAGAAAAAAGCACAACCTAGTATCTGGTATCTCCAAGAAGCACATCTAATTTTCAAGGATTCACACAGACTCAAAGTAAATGGTTGGAAAAAAAAAATGTCATGCAAACAAAAAACAAAAGTGAGCAGGTGTAGCCTTTCTTATATCAGATAAAATAGACTTTAAATGAACAATAGGTTAAAAAAAAGACAAAGTGGGTCATTATATAATGATAAAGAGAACAATTAAATAATAAGGCATAACAATCCTAAATATATATGCACCTAACACAGGAGGTCCCAGATTCATAAAGCAAATTCTACTAGATCTAAGCAAAGAAATAAACAGTAGCAGAGTAATTGCAAGGGACTTCAATACTAGACTAACAGAGCTAGACAGATCAATAAAGCAGAAAATCAATAAAGAAACTCAAGACTTAAACAAGACTATAAAATAAATGGACCTAACATATTCACAGGACATTCTACTCCAAAACCACTGAATATATATTTTCTCATCAGCACATGTAACATTCTCCAAGATTAATCATGTCTTAGGCCACAAAACAAGTGTTGGCAAATTTTAAAAAATTGAAATCATACCATGTATCTTCTGAGATCACACTAGAGAAGGCATAAACAGCAACAAAAAAATTTTAAAAATGGGGCTTAATTATATTAAAAATCTATATGGCAAAGGAAATATTAAACAGATCAATTAGATAATCTGTGCAATGGGAGAAAATGTTTGCAAACTATATGCCTGATAAAGGGCTAATATCCAGAATCTTAGAAGAACTCAAATAAATCAGCAGGAAGAAAACGAACTACCCCATCAAAAGTGGGCAAAAGACATGAACAAAAGTTTTCCAAAAGAGGATAGACAAATGGCCAATAACTACATGGAAGAAATGCTCAACACCACTAATCATCAGAGAAATACAAATTAAAACCACATTATACCCCTGTCAGAATGGTCATTATGAAAAAAATCAAAAACAATAGATGCTGACAAAGATGAGGTAAAAAGTTACACACTGTTCATGGGATTATAAACTAGTAGAACTTCTATTGAAAACAGTATGGAGATTTATGAAAGTACTAAAAGTAGACGTACTATTTGATCTAGTAACCCTATGGCTGAGTATCTAATCAAAGGAAAACAAGTTCTTTTTCTTAAAAAGACCCAAGTGTTTATCGCAACACAATTCACAATTATAAAAATATAGAATCAGTCTAAGTACTCATTAACTGGTGAATGGATAAAGAAAATGTGGTACATATAGGTTATACACCATGAAATACTCTGGCACCAACACCAGCTCCTGTAGTTCTTCCCATGAAGCTCCAGGGCCTTCCCATGAAGCTTTCAGCCTTGAAAAAGAATAAAATAATGTCTTTTTCAGCAACTTGGATGGAATTGGAGACCATCATCGTAAGCAAATAATCTCAGGAATAGAAAAATTTACTCACTAGTAATTGGTAGCTAAATGATGAGCACATCTGGCACAAGGAAATGTAAAAGATGTTGGAATGCTAGAAAGGGAGATTGGGAGGGGATGAGAGGTAAAAACTTATTTACTGGCTACAGTGAACACTTTTCTGGCGATGGGCACACTAAAAGCCCTGACTTAAGTGTTATACAAGTGTCCACGTAACAAAATTTCATATCCCCTTAGTATTTTGGAAATTAGAAAAATAAGAAATATCTACATTTTCATTATTTTTATAAATAGAACAAAAGAAATAGTGCTTCAATTACCTCATGAGAAATTTCATTTGGAAGAAAAAAATCTTTTTTTAAATTAAATGATAGCTGTGTACATTAATGCAATCATGGGGTACAGTGTGGTGTTTTCATATACAATTTGAAATATTTCCACCAAACTGGTTAACATAGCCTTTATGTCATTTTCTTAGTTATTGTGTTAAGACGTTTATATTCTACTTTTAGAAAGATTCACTTGTACCCTTTTAAGATAAACCATAGAGGTGATCCCACCAATCACCCTCCCTCCACCCATCCAGCCCCCTCCCCTCCCCTCCCCATATTCTTAGGCTATAATTAGGTTATAGCTTTCATATGAAAGCTATAAATTAGTTTCATAGTAGGGCTGAGTACACTGGATACTTTTTCTTCCATTCTTGTGATACTTTGCTAAGAAGAAGATATTCCAGTTTCATCCATGTAAACATGAAGGAGGTAAAGTCTCCACCTTTCTTTATGGCTGCATAGTATTCTATGGTGTACATAAAATCTTCTTTAGAATTTGTTTTAAAAACTTCTGGACTAGTTATCTGAGACACGTTAGGGGATCTTGCTATGTTGTTGATATTAACTCCAAGCAGTTTTGTCTCTTAGGCTGTAAATTCAGACAGAGCTAAATTCCTACAACAGCCTTACCAACTGCACAGCCCTTGGATGAATTAAACTCTCCATAGCTTAATTTCATGTTTAGTCAATTATGAATAAATATTTATCAAATAATACCAGAAAGACCCTACACAAGGTACTAAACATATATGGCTATTAAAAAATAGTGTGCCAAATGGGACTGCACACCTACCTTACCAGGTTATTTGTAAGGATCACATGGGAAGTATATGTAAAGTGATAGAAGAATACATGGTTATTATTAAATTAGGTAAATTGTTTCAAAGGGCTAGTTAAAATTCAATTGAAGTTAAAAGTCAATGAAGATTCTTTTTAATGATGATCATAAATTTTATTAGCCTCTGTCTTTCAAATAGAACTTAAAACAAAAAATGACATATAGACAACCCTTTCAAACAAATCAGATCACCAAAAGAACAAAACTAATGATATATTCCTGGGGACACCAAGCAATCCAGATGGCTCAGAACCATGCTGAAGACCATAGAATGTTCAGTACAAGAAGGAATGAATCACTGTTTTGCTCAATCTTTCATTTCTTAGTAAAGAGAATGTCACTGATGAAAAGAAATAAGATAAATTTGTATTCATTAATACAGAAATGCAAAGTTGAATGACTGATTTAATAGTGTGTCTACCTTATTAAAATTTTGAGAATTCTCTGTAAATAAGATGTTCTTGCAATAGAGTTAAAAATGAAAGCAGAAAAGTGATCTGAAACATCTCTGTCTCCCCTTTAGGAATCTGTTTTTAAAGCCAACAAATGTCTATGGAGATTTTTATTACCCGCGATGTCTGGGCACGTGGGAAATGTAAAGCATTTGCAGATATGGAGACCAATCCTATAGTTGAACATATAAACTTTCAAGAAAGGTTGGGCATTGTGGCTCAGTCCTATACTCCTAGAACGGTGAAAGGCTGAGGTTGGTGGATTGCCTGAGTTCAGGAGTTTAAGACCAGCCTGACCAAGAGTGAGACCCCATCTCCACTAAAAATAGAAAAAAAAAAAAAACCTAACTGGGTATTGTGGTGGATACTATAGTCCCAGCTACTTGGGAGGCTGAGGTAAGAGGATCACTGGAGTCCAGGAATTTGAGGTTGCCGTGAGCTGTGACACTACGGCACCCTACCCCAGGGCGACAGAGTGAGACTCTGTCTCAAAAAAATAAACTTTCGAGAAAAATTTGGGCTAGAACTGCTAATACAGTGAAGACATTTGATTTTTCTTTAGGTCATTACATCTCCTAGCATTCAGTAAATTCAGCAGCTCTTCTGTGCAGGTCAAAGGTGAGTAAACATTCTACTTAAATTGGACTCTTTTTCAAGGACTCCTGTGCCAGTAGGTTGTGCAGCAAAAAGGATGAACCGACCTCAAACCCACTCTTCCCTTGGCCTTTTTAAAGGTCTATTCACGCACAGTCAATAGGATTGGCCCACCAGTTAGCCTAATGTAGTTGTTAAGTTTTCAAGAATCTCCAGTCTGAACACTTTTAAACTCATAATTTAGCTGATTGCAAAATAAAGACAATCTATGTTAAGATGTTGCTGTGGACTGAATTGTAAACCTCCAAAATTCATATGTTGAAGCCTTAGACCAGTGATTTTCAACTGGTATGCCACAGCACATTGGTGAGCTGTGAAAAATTTTAAGGATCATTAACTAAATCATTTTTGAAAGAAGTTCAAAGCACAGTTAGTATATTCTTTTTCTTACTCTTTTTTAAAAACCAATATAATTTAAGTGTGCCGTGAAAGTTTAATTACAGGTTTGAGTGTGCCATGAGATAAAAAGGGTTGAGAAACACTGCCTTAACCCCAATGTGGCTGTAGTTGGCAATAGACTTCAGAGGTTATTAAGGTTAAACAAGCTCATAAGGGTGAAGCATTAATCAAAAATGTCTGGTGTCCTTATAAGGAGAGGAAGAGACACAAGATTCTCTCTCTTTCTGCAAGAGCACAGAGGAAAAACCATGTGAGCCCACAGAAAGAAGGGGGCTATCTATCTATGAGCCAGAAAGAGAGGCTTCTCCAGTCCTGGCACCTTGATCTTGGACTTGGCTGCTTCCAGAACACGAGAAAATGAGTGTCTGTTGTTTAGAGTACATAGTGCGTGGTATTTTGTTATGGGAGCCCGAGGAGATTAACACAGATGTTATACCTCTTCTTTGGACTATTTTAAAACCTCTATGTTATTTATTGAAATTAGAAATTAATTTTTTCAAAGATTATATACATGGGTGGCAAATTTTGCTGAATTCAGGTTACTGGAACAGAAACTTAAGAAAGAAAAAAAGGCAGAGAGAATGACAAGCCACTTGTGTGAAATCATATTCAAACAGCTTTCTGTCTATAAAATCATATTGAAAAAGAAAAAACAAATAGCTGATCAAATTTGCCAAAATGGAATTACCTACATAGTGCTGAGACAAGAGCCTGGCATCTACATCAGACTTTTTCTGCCTACACTTGTGGGGATTTTTGCTCTGTGGGGTCAATGTCTTCGAAGTGTTCCTCCTTCATAAACTCCCTCCCTTCTTCAACAGTTCAGCTTCTGCCTTCTTTCTATTCCTCGTACTTGACCCTTAATACCTGACTTAGTTATTGTCTTCCATTTGCACAAATAAATGTAAATAAAACAAAAAAGAAACAAAGGATATTATAGTTTTTAAATTTAAAGATGCTGATTGTTGCCCTTGTTTCCAACTACTCTCTTAACAAGATCAACTAAGGGCATAGTGTACTTTATGATTATATATTTACTCAATCAAACAACAAATGTTTACTGAAAATGTGCCTTATGTAAGAAGTGATTGTATGTGCTGAATTTAAACTCCAGGAATTCTCTTATTTGGATGTCAGCATTATGTCTCTGAGATGTGATAGAGAGTAGCACACGCACACATACACATAAACTCACTATTTTCTTTAAATAAAATATACACAAATGGAAACATGTTGACCCTAGGGCTGCAGACAAACATCTATGCCTTTTCATGGCTTGTT
>NW_003852436.1:2367359-2368742 GCF_000181295.1 Otolemur garnettii
ATTGAGGCCTAGGAAACTTACATGAAATTGAACTAGGCATAGGAAATGGGAGTTTCCTGTTCAATGGTAAGTGCAAAAGGAAGGAGACACCAAGGCCCCGGTGTCTCCCCAGCAGTTGTCTGGCCCCTCTGGCCATTAGAGCCTCCGGTGCGGGTGGCAGGTCCCTCTTTGCCTACCCTCCAGAGTGCTGGTTCCTTTGCTGGCTGCCAGCTACACCAACACCGCTGTGACAGAGGCTCCAGGTCCTCCAGCTTAGCTAGGCTGAGCCGGCTGGGGGGCCACTTGTCCTGTATCACAACCAACCCTTCTTGATAAAGTCATAGGAGAGAGAGAGGGGGAGAGAGACAAAGTCAAATGTTTGGAATTGATCCAGTTAAAAAGTTATAGAAAAAATTTACAGCATCACATTAAACAGTAGATTGGCTACTCACTTCATTTAGCCTCCTATAAAAGCTTTGAAAACTAGACAGGTGCAGCTGCAGTCCACTAATTTTCGGTATTTATCTAGTAACTAAGATAGGCTTGCAGGGATTCTATCCTAAGAAACTCGAACAGCATGAATAAAGGAAGATGGAGCTTATCCATTGACCTGGGTGCAGAAAGACAAATATAGAGTAAAGTATCACTCACACAGATCTAAAAATGTTGATGTCCTAGAATCAGAAAGTAGAATGGTGGTCCCCAGAGGATGGTTGTAGAGTTGAGGAGATGTTGATCAACAGCTGTAAAATTTTAGTTACATAAGAGGAATAATTTCAAATGATCTATCATACAGCATGGTGACTCTAGTTAATAACACATTGTATTCTTGAAAATTGTTAATAGAGTGGAAATCAAGTGTTCTTACCAGAAAATAACTATGTGAGTTAATGCATATGTCAATTAGCTAGATTTAATCATTCTAGAATGTATATATACTTCAAAACATTGTTGTACATGATAAAAGCATACCGTTTTATCTGTCAGTTAAAGGTAATGAGAAGAAGTTTGAGCTTCTAGCAAAGATTAGGAAAAGAATTTCGAGAGTAGCATAGTGATTATCTAACATTTATTAGGTGTATGTTATGGCAATCACCGCTTTCATTCTAGTTGTGACTGCCAATGATATCTATAAACATGTAAATTCAGATTATTATCATAAAATTTCCAAGCATTGGTCTCCTGCAAAGCCCTCAGATTTAGTACTGATGGCAAAGCATCATCCCGCAGTTTCCATCTCTTCTCCACTGTTTAGTCCTCATTCAAAACCACACAGCTGTCCTTCAGCAATCAGTTCAGATTTGTTTAAGAGGAGGGTCTCTTTTTATATTGATCACATTTGGTGTTCTGTAGTTACAGAGATTATGCATCATGAGACTTGGATTCTGGTTTGTTATCCATGGA
>NW_003852436.1:2368762-2378782 GCF_000181295.1 Otolemur garnettii
AGGGTCTCTTTTTATATTGATCACATTTGGTGTTCTGTAGTTACAGAGATTATGCATCATGAGACTTGGATTCTGGTTTGTTATCCATGGAATGAAACTTAAAGTTAACTAAGGTGAACCCTCATTTTATAGCAGATGAGAAGGCAAGAGAAGTGAGGCAACTTACCTGTGAGGGGCCCATCAGGGAACCTCAAAGGAAACTCTCCTAATCTCTATTTAGCACTTGTCACTCCACTAGGGAGCTGCCCTTTCCTTAACTCTTTTGGTGACTGACTCTCTACCTGTCTCAGAATTGAAGTCTCAGTTTCCTCATCTGTAAAGTGACAGAAGAGAGGTATTTTGCAACATTGTTGTCAGTAGAAAAAATACTCCTGAATGAATGCTGGTGAGTAGTACAGTGCACCAGATGTTCAACACTTTCATCGGCCATGTTCAGGGCAGCAGCAGGCAGGTCAGAACATCTCACATGTTCATATCAGGAGCAATTTCTGCTACTGAATGTGATTGCTTGAAATAGAGATGAGTTTATTTTATACAGCACAGTAATAGATAATCATATTTTATCAGTCTTTGCTCTAAGTTTTTTAAAAATGTGGCATCATGTAAGTATGACTAAAGTATTAATCTAAGTAGCATTAACATGGCTTGGTGGCTTCTCTGACATTATCCGTTCTATCTTGGCAGCATAAGGGACCTGAAAGGGTGTAATGTTGTTGTGCAGACAGATGTCTTGGGTGTCTTATTTTATCACGTTGTATAACTGTTCTAACATACTCCATTTCTTTTCATGTAATGTGTGGATAACACAATGACAATTTTAAATTTGTTTCTTATTCTAATATACAGAAAACATCTCAGTGGTGGTAATCGTAAATAGAACAAATGCTTGTGGAGCTGTATGACATTTTCTGTGAAAATAGATTGTCTTTAAATTAAAGGTACTAAAAACCTAAGTGAAAGAGTCGAAAGCCTTAAATTAGTGGCAGTAAGCCTTCTCTCATCATAAAACGTGCTTGCTGAAAATTTACAGTAGGTGTAGAATAAAAACAAGTATTAAATCTAAATTGACTTAGTACATTCAGAGACATGAGAATAAAACCTATTAACAGCCCAGGTGAATTTAATTAAATATCAGGAGTAATAAAAGAGAGATCCAGGGGTGAATACTGAGAACACTTATGGATTATTCTAAATTAGAATATTTGACTTTCTGTGAGTGAAGAGCTGGTCCCCAACTTTATAAGTTCTGAGTATTAAATAAGCTGAATTTCCATCACTGTGAAGGTGTAAATGCTTCACTGCACTTTTTCCCTCAGAATGTCTGAGACAGGCTGACACCGTTTAGAGGGCAGAACAAACCCTTGCTTCCTGGACAATGCCCCCCCCGACCCCCACAGAAGGTGAATCCACTGACCTTGACATTTCAGCTTCGATCTGGCTCTGTGATAGCCGGCACATAGAAGGCAGAGAAACAGAGCAGAGTATGTTTGGTGCTGGGTAGACTTGGGAGTTTGATTTCTGGCTCTGGCTACTTACCAGGTATGTGAACTTAAGCAAGTCAGTTCACCTGTTCGAACCTGTTAAGTGAGTATAATAAATGGCCTTGGTTATGTTGTTCTGTCTTATTCTTTTGGCTTAGTCTTTGCTTAGCTTCATATTCCAATTTGGAGTTCATGTCAGATTTTCATGCTTTTGTTCGTGGAACATATGCCTCTACTTTGTATCTAAATAATGCCCCCTATTCTCTTTCTGAAACTCTCTACCCAGTTCCATGTCTTATCTCTTGATAACTAAGTATATACTCACACACATGGTGGGCAAGAGAGAACACGCCTTTAAATAGATGACAGGTATTTCCAAATAAAATATGAATATAATCTATAGTGTCATCACTGACGAGTAAAATCCAAAATGTTAAGATCAATTGCTTCTTAAGTATAAACTTATATCCCTAGTATAAATCCTAATGTTACAACATCTCCAAACTTCTGAAAATAAATCAAACCTGTTAATATTCATCTGTGCAAATACTTGATCACTCTCCTAAGTCACTAAATTGTCATCTTACCTTCTTGTTCATCTCTCTGTGTTGTTTCCCTTTTTCCTCTGTGGGTAGCCTCAGGGAAATTGTCCATGTAACAGGGTATTGTTCACCTGGATGATGTTTCCTTCTTATGGGATTATGGTTAGTATCGTCAAACAGAATAAACTAAACCACGAAATGTTTTTCCTGGAAGATAACATATATTGGTGGAAAATGAAATTACAATTGGATTTCACTGTGAACCTGTTAGGTAGATAGCTAGAAATCCAGCTATTGTAGGGAAAAAGGACAAAAAGAAAGCCCCCATCTCACCTGAATCCTGTCTCCAGTGATTGCTCACACCTGCAGAGAAGGGGGCTGCTTTACCAATCAGCCAATCAGAAGTTAGCTGGCCAACTACAAAAAGATTTAGAAGTCTCTCTAGCCCATGGACCTAGCAACAGGAACAATAGAGTCTTGAAGGTGACAAAGAACAGCCATAAGGCTAATTATCTTGTCATTAGCTTAAATTTACATTGATGGGCTTTCAGAGAGGCTCACTGGAGGTCTTCACTCGCAGGAAGAGATTGGTTCCCAGGTAACCTCTGAATCATGAGGAGAGTCCTACCCAAACAGTATAAAACAGAATCCCTGAGCCTTTTAAAGGTAGAGTATTGCCACAATGGGGACCTATTCATTGTCTATGGCAAATGTATCATGCTCTGTAAACCTATCTTTTTCTTGTGCAATAAACTTTGTTTCATGCTTTCCTTGCTTTTGGTGGGTCTGGGCATTCTTTGGCCAAGAGTACACCAAGAACAGAGAAGGTAGACAACTGCCTAAAAGTCAACAGACCCACAATTTCTGCCTGTAAGAGAGTAATACAAAGCCCAAGACCCTCATTTTGCATTGTTGGAACTGGGTCATCCATCAGAATCATGGCTATGACATGAGGATAACCTCCCTCATGGAGGCAGCTCAGCGGCTCAGTAAGAGTTGGAATCTTTAAGATTCCCCTCGTAGGAAGAGAGGACTGGGAAGCTGAGTTAGGACTCTAGACACTAGTGAAATTCTTTACCTTGCTTGTATCTCTTGTGTCCTGAAATGTCAGTCTCCATGCCATAAGGAAAATTCAAGTGTGGTCCTGCTCAGAGAAATAGGAGGCCCCGTATGCTGTAGGCCTTGAAAAATGCACATTCAGGATGTTATAAGAATCCTGATGATATGCTTTTTCATGTTTTAATAGATAGCAAACTTTTTGTTTTTAGATTTCTGTCCACTGGTACAATTAAGATGGTTTTCTCATAATGAGTAGGAGCTCACCAACCTATTCAAAAAAGTCATCTTTCATTAAGATTTTTTCTACCCAAAATATAGTCAAGAAGTGTTTTTAAAAGTAACACCCTTCATGGAATGCCAAGAAAATCACCATTTGTGGTAACTCCCCCTTTCCCTACTTTCTTGATTATAAGCTACATACTTAATGAAAATCTTGCTTGCTAGGAAAGATAGTCATTTTGAGTTCTCTTTTAAAATCTGGAGTTAAACATAAGATTGTCATCAAAGACTTAATCCTATTTCTGTAAAATTTTACTTCCTCTTGAATTAAATCAGCAATATATTTCTGCCCAAATAATTTGTTATGCATTTATGACTGTAACTGCTTGATTTCCATTCTCAATTGGACAATCAGTGTTTTTCAATAACTCTTTTCTCTCGTGTTTAGTCAGCTTACTGTCCTCCTCAATTAAAAAGCTATTCTTAATTTTGCTGTTCTGTTCAGAGCCCCTATAAATGGTATTGTCACTTACTGTGATGCAAGAGTTGCAATGAGTTTTGAAAGGCACAGCCCCATCTCATGAATTACCACAACTTCCTCCCTCCTGCTCACTCCTGAACCATTTTTATGTGCCTCCCACTACCTCTCTATTGAATCAGCACTGGTAAAAAGCCTTCAATTCTTTTTTCCTATGCAGAGGCTTTAATTCCTGCAGTACAATAGTTAGGTTATGAATGGTAAACATTCTATTGTCATCTGAAAATGACTCTTTACTACTAGTTGATTTATTAGTTGAATTATTAGTTGAATTTATTAGTTTTAGGTTAACAGTTATTTCCCTTCAATTTTGGGTATAATTTTATTTCTTCAGCTTCCTATTTGTTGATGAAAAGAAATTTGTTATCAACCAAATTTCCATTTCTTCCAAGGTAAGCTTCTTTTGCTAATTGCTTTTCACTCCCAATATTTCGTGTTCTGTGGTTCCACCATGATGTGGCTCTTCTGGGTTTGTTTCTCTTTACTCTTCTCAGTGCTTCTTGTGTTACTTCAAGCTGGGTACATGTGCTTTGCTTTTATTCTGGAAAAATTTCAACCATTTTCTCTTCCGTTATTGCCTCAATCCAATCTTATTCATCGTATCTTCAAAAATTCCCTCTCCTTCTGGGGCTCCTAAAGGTAAATGCTATACCGTCTCATCCTGTTTTTTATTTTTTTGATGGTATTAATTTTCTGTTAGTTTTCTATATCATGTGACAGATTACTCCACACTTAACATTTGCTATCTCACAGTTTCCATGGGTGTGGAATCTGTGTGGCCTCACTGGGTTCTCAGGCGCAATAAACTAAAGAACATACTTCTGGGTCTCTTACAAGTCTGCAGTCATCTTAAAGCTCAGTGGGATATGGCTGCTTCTATGCTCACTGACATTGGTAGGTTTCTTGCAAACCTTTAGACTGAAGCCTCAGTACATTATGAGCAATAGCTGGAGAGCTCTCTTGGCTCCTTGCCAAGTGGGCCTCTCCACGGGGCATCTAACAATATGGCAGCTTCCTTTCCTGGTGGGATAGTGAGAAGGCACAAAAGAATGCCAGCAAGAGCATCCCAGCAAAGATAAAGGATAGGTTTTTTGTAACCCAATCACAGAACCTGACTCTCATTGCTCTTGCCATATTATTAGAAACAAGTCACAAGGTCCAGTCTGCAACCAAGGGAAGGGGACTACCCAGTGCTTAAATACCAGGGAGCAGGGACCATGGGGGCCAGACACACCAATCTTTTTACTTTCACTTCTTTATTGCTTTGCCTCTATTTTCGATGCCTTTCTCAGATCCATATTATCCTTGTTGCTGCTTCCTTATTTAATTATTTCTAATCTGGTATTTAAAATGTCCATTAATTTTAAAAATCACCTTTCTTGGTATACAATATACTTAAAATAAAATGTACATCATTTGAGTATGCATTTCCCTGTATTTTGAAATTTTATATTGAAAATTCCTTTACACTCTTTGTAGTCAATCCCGTCTAAACCTTGACCATAGGCAACCAACAATTTGATTATCATAACTAACATACATTATACCTCTTTTCTGGAATTATACTTGTCTTCCCACTAAGTTTTACAAATTTATTTATTTATTGATACATATGTGTATTAGATGTACATATTTTGGGACTATGTGTCACAATTTAATATATTCATATAATCAAATTAGGGCATCTGTGATAATTTGATACATTTATATAACCAAATCAGAATAATTGGGATATTCATTACCTTAAATATTTAGGATGCTCGTCAATTTCCAAATTCAATGACTTTTGAAGCCGTGGACATCTTCTAAAAGAGGAATATGGGGATGGTTGTGCAACTCTATACGTTTACTAAAAACCCTTACTACAGTTAAATTTTCTGGTATATAAATTATATCTCAAAAAAATCATTTCAATCCTTATAAAAATTTAGTGGTTATATTTTCATTTAGAATTTGGTTCTATTTAAAATCTTTATTCCCAGCCTATTCTTTTATTAGTCAAATCTTTCATACTTACCTATTCTTAAATTCTTTTTTCTTTTTAAAACCTCTTTAAGCATTTTTAGTAAAAGAAGTTGATTTTCTCTTTCCTATTATTTTATTTGTCTTGTTTCTTAGAGTGATAATCACACTGATAGCTGTGATTCCATAAGACTCTCCATTCTTATGATTTGCTTCAATATAAAAAGTTTAATTTTTTATTTTCAGCTCTTTTCTAGCAGTTATTTTAGCTATGGATATACCTGTGACTTGCAACATAAACATGTCCTACAGAAAGGTTAGTATTTCTAGGTCAAGTTTGTTTGCTAATCCTCAACCATGCAGGTGGTCTAGTCTGGATGTCTCAGGATTGGCCATTTGTCTTTCTTTCATTCTACAGGAGTAGAAAACTTCTTTATTGCTTTCTCAACCAGGTATACAGCTTCTTGCTTCCTTTCTATTATAATAGAGAGGGCAGCCCTTTGAGGCTCTCTCTGCCTGAGCCTCTGTCTCCAGGCCTGCATGAGTATTAAAATTCCAGGATCCAATCCCAGGGACAATATATGAGTCTGAGCTTCCAAACTCCCAACACAATATTAATTTCTACTTCCCATTATGTATTTGAATTTAATTCTTTTCTGGTGCTTTGGGAATTTTTCCCCTTTCTTTGTTTTGAGCTCAGCTGTGTATTAAAAATATTTTCTGGTTTCTTTTTATCCACCATTTCTATTTATTTTTAATATAGTGAATTAAAGCCCTAGTTCACCATGGTATTGAAATTCCTTATTTTTCAAATCATACGGTCCCAACTTTGGCTTTTTGGGCTCATCTTTTTTTCCTACTTACAGAAAATAGTATAACTTGTTAGAAAAGAGTAAACTTTATCATCTTGATAGACCTAAATTCATACACTGAATCTTTTTCTTCTCTACCATGTGATCTTCTTTCAGTTAATGATTTTACTTTCAGATAATTATCTATAAAATGAGAAAAATACATATTTTTAAAAGTCATAATGAATAATAAACAAATCAGCATGTACGAAGAACACAGTAGAGTACCTGACAAATGTTTAGTATTATTAGTAGGAGTAGATATTGGCAATGCCCTTGCTTTCTACCTGGAAGTAGAAATAATTCTTTACATTCCTAATTTTTCTATATTCTCTAGACTAAGTCAGTTCATGGAATTTATGAGGGAAGATGACAGCTTGCTGTCCCGTTATTTGCTTCTAATCCCTACCTGTACATCATTGTACAATCGAAAGGATAGATTTGTTTTATTTTTGTAGTTTTTTCCCTAAAAACAAGAATTATGGATGAACACTGACATCCAGTTGAAAACCTCTCAGTGGTCCATCTTACAATGGTACATGTGAATCTTTCTAAATGTAGAATATAAATGTCTTAACACAATAACTAAGAAAATGCCATGAAGGCTATGTTAACCAGTTGGTGAAAATATTTCAAATTGTATATAAAACCAGCACACTGTACCCCATGATTGCATTAATGTACACAGCTATGATTTAAAACAAAAAAAAAAAAGAAAGAAAGAAAAGAAAAGAAAACCTCTTAGGTCATTTGAGCCAAATTCAGTTGCCATTCTCCTATCACTTTTCTCATTAGGGATGTAAATGAGTACATTTTCCTTCAACCTACAATAGAAACAAACTAAGTCAATATTTTATACAAACAAACAGGCTTTGCCCAAGAGGATTTATTTTTAATTTCTTACTTAGTAGAACACATAAATATTGGTGTTGCAGTTTTTTGGTATCATAAGTATCATTCACAAGAAAGAAAAAGTCTCAAGGATTCTTTTCCTTCTCATTCTCATGTGTCCCCCCCACCCCAAGTCATCCTCTCCACTCCCATGATTCCTAAGGTCACTTAAAAATGGTCTTACTTTAAGGGTGGCACCTGTGACTCAAAGGAGTTGGGTGCCAGCCCCATATACCAGAGGTGACAGGTTCAAAGCTGGCCCTGGCCAAAAAACAAAAAAAAAACCCAAAACTGTCTTACTCTCAAAACTATAATATTAGACCTCATCTCTTCATTCCTGTATACTGTTAGAAGTTTCTGGTGCCTTAATAATCACAATCATTATTATTATCATTTCCTCTTGCTTCCACAAATAAACAGACCTAAAGCATAATAACCAAATTGAAAGTATTGCTTGTCAAGAGTTAAGATGATTACCTTTTACCCTTATGCAAAAGTCTTGTGAAAGTTGTATTGAAAAATATGACTTGAGCCTCAAGTTAAAGCAACATTTCTTTTTCTTTTTTTTCTTCCTTAAACTAATGTATTTCACTTTTTATGTCTACTTAAAGATGGGCTCCCTCAACTTGAGTGAGAGATATAGTCAATCGAAACATGTCAACCAAGTCAGGGAAAAGAAGAAAAATGAATAATCAGAAATATTTGTCTGCGTTGTAGGTAGTGCTGAGCTGGGTTAGACTCCAGGAGGTGGCCAGAGCATATAGGGGTCACTATATGAAAGTAGAAAGAACAAAGAGGTAATATCTCAGTCTACTTCCAACCCAGCAAATTAGAGGCCTAGAATTTTCATTACACCTGTTACATGGAGCTAAGATTTTTAAAAATATCCCAACCTCAACTAGACGTTTTATAATTTATAATCAGCATCGAATGCTTTAGTCTATACCTTCTTTCTTCTTTTATTATCAGTAGCCCCTTCCAATGCAGAATGACCCCTCTGTCATTCCTTTTGGTTCCAAAGTTGTCTTTGTCTGGCATAAAACCCAGGCCTGGCCAATCATAGTACTCATCTATCTGGCCACAATGTTTGACCTGAGGATGAGTACATTACCCAAGCCATTAAATGTCATTTTCTTTAACTTTCTATTGAGAGGAAAAAGATTTCCTTGTATTCTTGGATCAGAAACTATAAAAGTGGATCCAGAGCTATTATATAATATGTGGGCAACACTTGAAGGAAATAGGCCTTGGCCAATAGAGGCATGAAGGTGAAAGACAGAGCAGAGAGCACTGATGACACCATTCAGATTCCTGAATCATGCTTTTTGTTTTTGTGCAAGTCAGTTATTTCTGTAAATTGTACCTGAAATATCCGAATACACATTTCAGTATATGTAAAGCAGAAGTAAAATTATACAACCCTCAAATCTCACATCCTTCCTATCTGTACTGGTGGATGACATACCTGCCTATCCAAGGCAGAGAACCAGAAATCATCCCTGTCCTCTTAATTTGGCTTATCTTAAAGATCCACCTAATAGCCAATTGACTCTATGGCTTAGTTATTCTTCACATTTCTTGTCTTATCCACATTACACATACAGTGTTCTTCCTTAGTCTAGACCTTGTCATTTTCTAATTTACCCAATGACTACACATTGGCCTTCTGGTCATTTTGTCCTTTTTATCCTCCCTCCCCCCAAAAGAAACCACCTTAAGTGATTCCTTCACCCCTATATTTTAAAGGATTGATTACATGTCTTCAGCTACATTATTCCCTTTCTCCCTCTGTTGGGGATTCCCATTGTTGGAGTCACCATTCCTATAATTAACTGGCAATGTCAGCCATGAATTCCACACACGATTAACATCTGGGTGGATGGCTTTGAATCTAGCTTCCAAGGTGACCAGAACTGATGGATGAATCTGCAAGTACTTAAGACCTCACATAAGTAAATGAAAAGATAAAATTGTACAGGATTAGCTGCATGATTTCCAAAATCCCAGTGTGAAATGAAAATATGGTATTCCTGTTCAAAAAACAGGAAAAAACTGCCGTAAAAGCCACTAAAATATAAAGCTCTTTCTTTTCTCCCCAAATCTCTTTCACACAATAGTGTTTTGTGTTTTCTAATATTGAGCTCTCAGCACAAGGATGCCCATCAGGTGCAGATGTTCACAGACACCCCATCAGTTGTTAGGCATGCAGCCCACTGGCTGACAAGGTTCCCCTCCTCCCAGCTTCCATTCCACAACTCTATGTCACAAATGGAGACAGAAAAATAAATCTTCCCTTCCTCTGGCGTGTTACCCTAACCTGTGGTGGACAGTGACCTCCAAGGTCTCTGTCAGGATTAAACCAATAACTTTTGAGTCATCTTTTTAAAACCAGACATTTAATCTGTATTCATTTCCCTTATCATATACTCACCTATTTTTTCTTTTTCTTTTTCTTTTTCATTTCTTCTTCTTCTTCT
>NW_003852436.1:2378885-2422302 GCF_000181295.1 Otolemur garnettii
TTTTTTTTTTTTGTGGCTACTCACCTATTATTTCCATATCCTATTCTTTTGTTACTTTTATCTGTGATTAGAAACCCAGATTATGAATTTCCAACAACATCAAGTTTTAACTACAGGAATATTTTGAGTTTTCTTTTTAATTTTGAGAATTTTAGAGCACACTCTTTAAAAACCCTTTAACTGTGTATTTGCAATGAATTTAATGTCCAGTACTAACTACAGCTCATTTAAGCTATTCTGGTGATGATAAATCTCCTAGTTGGGGAGAGTATGTCTCTGATATTTTGTTTTGCTTTGTTTCTGTCACTGATGAGAGGGGCATGGGTGTATATTTTTCAAACGCTGGTATATAGAAGAATGTTTTCTATTACTATCAGACATGCATGACATCTTTGCTTGATTTGGGATTCTGTGTTCCCTTTTTATCTCAAGTCGCTGTTCAATTTTCCACTAAAATTTACTATTAAAGAGTAGCCTATTCTTCATGTTTATAATCTAAAATACTTTATTAATTTTTTCTGAAGCATCACAGATTCTGTTCTTTTCTGCTTAGAAAAGTATTCTTCTCTTATATCTCTGATTAGAGCTTCTCTTTCACTTGTTTTTTTTTCAAATCTTATCAATATATTGGATATCTTTATTCTTCGTATCTATCACAACTTTATTTTTATCACTTCACCTTTTTTTTTTTTGAAGAAATCTTGACATTTCTGAAATCACTAACTTAACTTGTTTGGTATCAGTTTTGTTCTTGGATGCCAGTGAAAATTTTTATCTTGTTATTATAACTTTAAAAATTTATTCAAAGTGGTTTTTAAATCACATCCTGCTCTTACTTTATTCTTCATAGTTTTTTCATTCTGATCTGAAGTCACATCTGTCCAGGCCTAGGATTTTCAGACACATTGTTAGAATAGATTGCCTATGGCCATCTGCACTATCACTTGTGTATTGGTACAAAATCCGTTGACTGTGCACAGCCTTAGCTCAATTTCTGATACTTCAGAAACATTCATCTGGCACTGAAATAGACTATTCTGCTTTTACTTCTCAGTTCTTTACCGTAAGAGAGATAACATATATCCTAAGGTAGCCTTCAGTTGTTTAAGCAGGTTCAGTCTATGACAAATGATATTTCCCAGAAAGCGCCATTTCCGGGGCCCTTCCTGTCTCTGCTTCTATTTATACAGCTTTGCCCGAAAGGTCATTCTCCCTGGATGTGAATGTCTCTATTTCTACCACTGGCCTTATTACACAAAGGACACTGTGTTAGATAAGGGCCCTTGAGAAGGGAGAAACAGGATCTTAGTCACCTCAAAAACAATAAAGAGGTGGCTGCTCAGTTTTTTGGTTAATGTAATATCTAGTGTCTAAAAAACATTCAGTAAAAATGAATAAAAGCCTCTTTATCTCCATTTCATTTCCAGCTTTGTCCTAGTAGGTAGGACAGGTAGACTGCATACAGGCCACTGGATGATGCTTCATTCATTTGCTATGAGATTAAAGTTGGTGGAAAGTCTTGCCAGTGTTTAGCGTATGCATATGATTCTTTATTATTGAAGCTATTATAAATTATTGCCTTTCTCAGTGTCTGCCTATAATATATTTGCAAGTGGGAGAGAGCCTGCTATCATGATTTCAACCCAGAAGTCAGGGTCTTCTAAATGCAGGCTAATAAATGTTACAGCTACCGTATTATTTACATGAAAACAATTTAAAAATACAAATTGAAGCAGTGCTATTGAATGGAAAGAATACAAATGTCAGAAAACTTTTTACCTCCAAAATTTGGAGTCAAATTTTTACCTCCATTTATTCATTATGTGACCTTAGATGAGCCACTTAACCTTTTGAGTATATTTATATATTCAAAAAAAGAATCATGCTTATTCTAAAGACCTTGTAATGGAATTGTGAGGGATAAATGGGTTAATAATTTTATAAACCCATTGTGATACTCTGGTTTCTCATCCAATCATATAAATCTTTCACCTTTTACTAAAAACCCTTCATGGTCATTACACTCCATCTCCAATTACCATCATGCTGGTGACCTTGGCTTCACTAGAGCCTCATTGAAACATGGGATAACTGATCTAACAGGTTGCAGAAGTGATTCACTAATATGTATTTACTGTTTTAAGCCATTATTTGATATGATTTTAAACATAAAAAGTAAATGGTATTGTCAGTTCCATTAAAGGAAAAGAAAAATACTTTTTTTGCCAAGTTGTCAAATTTACATGAATTTTATCTATCACTTTATAGAGTACTGTTTATTTCACATTTTTTCTTTGTATTCATAAGAACATTTAAATTTAAAGATTTTAACAGTACTACCAATGGCACCTGTAAGTCAGTGGGTAGGGCACCAGCCACATACACTGAGGCTGGCAGGTTCAAACCCAGCACAGTCCAGCTAAGACAACAATGACAACTACAACAAAATAATAGCCAGGCATTGTGATGGGTGCCTATAGTCCCAGCTGAGAGGCTGAGGCAAGAGTATTGCTTAAGCTCAAGAGTTTGAAGTTGCCGTGAGCTATTGACGCCATGGCACTCTACTCAGGGCAACAGCTTGAGACTCTGTCTCAAAAATAAATAAATAAATAAATAAATAAAATAAAACATTAAAAAAAACAATACTACTACCTTTAGCAACATAAAGGACATAACTTCAAATGAAACAAAAAGGTCACAAATAGACTGTTGCTATTTATTAAATTTGATTAGAGCACAAGGGAAAACAACTAAAGTTGGAAAATATTGTGGGGAGAAAAAAGCAGTGAAAAATAGGTCTTTAATTGCCTTCAAGGCTTACATACAATGGCTTTTAAACAGAGTTCTAATTTGCAACCTAATAAATGCCATAGATATTTTGCTATTAACATGAGAATTAGCAAACAAATAAGAGACTTGTGTAGAGTATGGCAATTTTAAGGACATGGAAATAAAATATGCATCAATTATACATTTCATTTTTAATTGATGTGTAATACACTCCTATAAGAAAAGAGACAATGAAAACATCTAGGATTTTACTCCTAGTTTCAAGTAAGAGTGGATAAAATGGCATAGCAAACAACATTTTTGAGAAGTAAGAACTTTTATTAGATTATGCCAAAAGCTTCTCTTAATTTCTTTAGCCCTAAGCTCTTTGAAGAGTCTATAAATATCTTTATTTCTGTGTGAATATGATCTTTTAACTTCTTTTGCCAATAAAAAAATATTGAGGTAAAGAGAAATGAAAGAATATAAACATCTTTATCATTTTATATTTTCTGTTATTTTTTCTATGTCCTTTCTTGCCTTTTGTTGTTGTTGTTGTTGTTTTGAGACAGTCTCACTCTGTACCCTGGTGTAGTATTATAGTGTCATAGCTCACAGCAACCTCAAACACTTGGGCTTAACAGATCCTCTTTTGTTAGCCTCCTAAGTAGTTAAGACAACAGTCCCCTACCATAACTTTAAATTATTTTTTCTATTTTTAGTAGAAATGGAGTCTTGCACTTGCCCAGGCTGTTCTCTAACTCCTGAGCTCAAGCAAACTACCTACTTCAGCCTCCCAGAGTGCTAGGATTACAGGCATTAGCCACAGTGCCCAGCCTGGTCCTTTCTAATGAACTAGTTGTGTCTTATGAAAAGGCCATGTCTTATCTGTTCTAGGCAACCATAGCCTTGGACATACAATAGTTGTTCAGTGTCCACCATAATAGAGTTACATCCCTCTGCTGTTAATGCATGCACTGAAGGAAATAGTTCAAAGCAGGTCTGTGATCTTTGACAGCCTCTGGAATCCTAGAAACATTAACTTAGGAAATTTATTGGAGCATATTGTAAATCTGAGAAGTTTCTCAAGACCATCCTCATGTGCAAGAATTCACTAGAAGGACTCATAGAACCTAGAGAAGAAATTATATTCATGGTTGTAATTTATTATACTGAATTCCCCAAAGGTAGGAGAAACTATAGGGCAAGTTCTAGAAGAGTTCCATATATAAACTTCCAGTTTCTTCTCCTAGTGTAGGGTGACCAGATGTCCTGCTTTTGGCAGGACAGTCCTGCTTTTTAACAATTTGTCCCCGCGTCCTGCAGTGTTTTAAAAAAAGTCCCGATTTTTGGAAAGAATGCACAAACGGGCGGGAGAACAGGAAGGGAATATACAGTTTTCAGCTGTCATGTGGCTATTTCACCAGAATGTGAGTTTTATATTATTTTTGCTAATTTTATAATGTTAAACTGTAATAATAACAAATAATTGTTGAGAAGTGATTATCGAGAACTGCTTATCAAAGTTTGCTTTGTTGTCAGGCCCTGCCCTGCCCTGCCCCATCCCCTGACCTGCCCCCACCCCCACCCCCATGTTGTCCTGCTTTACAAATTTTAAAATCTGGTCACTCTATCCTAGTGGAATCTTGTGGACAATGCATATTTCTCACAGCAATGACATATGGCAATCATTGGTGGGTATTTCCAACCACAGAAACTTACCTGAGCCTTGGGTTTCAGACATTTTATTGGAGATCATCAACATAGAAATGGATGATCCCCTGTACAGCTGACCTTAGTCTTCAGCACTTGCAGAAGTTGACCTGATGCTACATGGTTGAAAGATCCACCATAAATCAAATTGTTAGCATAGATCACCTGGAGTGGCCCAAGACTTCCAGTTAAACAAAGAAATAGAGTCTAGAATGCTACCATGTCCCATCATCTTTATCCAGTATAACAAAGAGAGTCCAATCAGGCAGGACATTCCAAGGGTTGAAAGGTTATATGTCAGGATCTGAGGACTAAGTATATACTAATCTGCTATTTACACTGTGTTACTCTATTTACACCATATGCACCAAGTCCAAGATAATTTGTTAAAGTTTCTATGTCCCTCTTCATTGAGATTGTGAGTAAAATTATAGTAATTGCTACTGACAATTACTCACAGCTACTACTCACAGCTGCACTTGAGAAAAGGAGTTGTTGACAAATCAAATATAAAAGAACCCAAGAAAACTCAAAAGATTTTAGAGCTTGTGACTTTTTTGACTGAAGTGGTCTGTGATGTATAGTCATCATCTTCTTTCTATGACTACAGGCCTATAAATGAGGAGAATTTGGGGGATATTTGGAAACTATATTTAGTGGGACTCTTGAGACCTCCCCTATGCCAGTATCACTCATGCTTCAGGTTTTCTGTCACATATCCTTATCCAAGCTAAGTAAACTTGGTACTAACGTGGTATACCTCATCACAGAGAAACAGAGACATGGTTGAGTGGACCAGCTGCAATGCTCCACCCCATAGGTAGAGCAACTCTAGTACCCTGCTTCCCTGGGACTGAGATAGCTCCCTTGAATCTGAGCTGTTGAGATAACCCTCTCCCTTGATAATGGAGTCATCACTGTGCTACTTTCTGCCACTCAGAGGCTAAGAAATAGCTGCAGTCTGCCAACGGGGGCTGCTTGCTGCCTCTATAACTGACTTCACAGATTCTGGGATAATGCCATGTCCCATCATCCCAGGACCCAGAGTCATGACTATTTGGTGCCTCATCCTCTGGAACTGCATACCACCATGACTTATTTTCTTTGATTCCCTAATTGCAGCTGAATCTATTAACTTATAAATGTATTCAAGTCTATTTCATCTTTAAAAGTGAAAGCAATTCCATATCCCCATCTTTATACCCTCTCTTCCATATGTAAAATGCTACCTATATAGTCTTATTACAACCAAAAAATTCACCTATTGGTCCCTTAGCTCCTTTTTCCTATAAAATAGTGATACTAATATTAATATTACAAAACTCATAGAGAAATGATTTTCAGTTTATTTTTTCATTTTTTTACTTTATTAAATCATAACTGTGTACATTAATGAATTTATGGGGCACAATGTGCGGATTTGATATACAATGTGGAATGCTTACATCAAACTGATTAACATAAACATCTCCTCACTTAATTGCTGTGGTAAGACACTTATACTCTATTCTTAATAGGTTTTTAAATGTCACTTCCCCCGTAAAGCCCTCCTAACTTAGCTATCCTTCCTATATCTCTTATGATCCTCCATCTCCTCATTCATGTTACTCATCTTGCTTTATTATTTCTTTGCTGGATTATGTAACTAATACACTGTAAGTTTTGAAATTAAAAAATTGTCTTGTATTACTCATAATGTCTATCTAGTGCCTGATGGAACATCTACCTAATATTATTTTAATATACTTAATAAATTTTTATATTTATTTAGGCACATTTATACAGTTTAGATGTGAATATGGTGGTCATATAAAGAAAAAATTTCTCATTTAACCTTTTAGTGGAGGGATGACAGCAAGATAGTGGATTAATGAGCCCTGGACCCACCTTTTTTCAATACATACATCAATTCAGCAACAATTCATAGAGAAATTCAGAAAGGCTCCTGCACCCTGGTCTAACATAAAATCAGACTCAACATAGTCTAAAGAAGAAAGTTCTTAAACAACCTAACTTTATACTCCAAGAAGCTAGAAAAGTAAGAAAAAAAAACAAAAACAAAAAACTAAGACCATTGATAGCAGAAGGAAGAAAATAAAGGTAAAGCATAAATAACTAAAATAGAAAATATGAAAATGATAGTTAAAAATTGAAACTAACAATTGGTTTTCTGAGAAGATAAACACGATGGATAAACTCTCAGAAGACTCAAATAAATAAAATAATAATAGAAGAGGAGACATTATAACAAATGTCACATAAATAAAAAGGATCTTAAGAGATGATTATGAACAATTATGTACTAACAAACTGGATAACCTAGAAAAATAGATATATTTCTAGAAATATATATCTTATCAAGACCAAATCTTAAAGAAATAATAAATCTAAACAGACCTGTAATTCATAAAGACATTGAATCAGTAATCAAAAACCTCCCAACAAAGAGAATCTCAGGACCAGATAACTTCATTGGTCTAGCAGTTAGAGAAGAATTGATTCTAATCCTCTTAAACACTTTGGAAAGACTGAAGAGAGGTGACTGAAGTTGTCCACAATATCTAATTATTCTCACTTTATGAGGCCAGGATTATCCTGAGATCAAACCCAGACAAATATCACTATAAGCAAAGAAAACTACAGGTCAATATCCTTGGTAAATATAGATGTAAAAAGTCTTAGGAAAGCACCAGCAAACTGAATCCAACACACCATTAAAAAGATCAAAGATCAATACAACATGGCTAAGAAAAATTTATCCTTGGAATGCAAGGATGGTTAAATATACAAAATGTCAATTTATGTGAAACAATACATTAACAAAATAAAGAATTAAAATCACACGATCATATCCATAGATGCCAAAAATAAGCCCTCTTCATGATAAAAACTCTTTGCAAACTAGGAATAAAAGGAAAGTCATTCAACATAATAAAGACCATTATGAGAAAAGCCTGCCTGCAGCAAAAATCATACCCAGTGGTGAAAACCTGATAGCTGTTTCTCTAAGATCAGAAATGAGTCAACCATGTCCATTTTTGCCACTTGTAGTCAATATAGTACTGGAAATCCAAGCCAGAGCACTTAGGCAAGGAAAAGAAATAAAAGACAGCCAAAGCAGCCAATCAGTTGTCAGCTTTTGATAACCATGCACTGTGTTTCTGTTGGAAGTGCAATTTGTGAATAATTGCATAGCTCAACAGTGTTTTTTAATTCTGTTTGCATAACAGCTCATCATTTCAAAGAATCTCAAAGGAACACTGAAAGAAGAAAACAGATTTTTTATGAGGATTGGGAATTGTATTATCTTATTTCTGCTAATCATAAAATGATTTTCCTGTTTTGTGATACTGAAATATCAAGATTAAAGATATCCATTGCCCATCAGCATTATAACATTCATAAGTAACACAAATATTTCAAATTAGAGAGAGAAGAGCAAAAAGCTGCACTGCAGAAATTAAAAGATGAAAAGCTAAAGAAAGTTCTTTCAAGTAGCAAGACCTGGAACTAATACCACTGAAGCAACTTATAAAGTGACTTACAGACTTGAGAAAAAGGGAAGCCATTTAGTGATACAGAAATTGTGAAAGAATGCATTGTTGAAGTTGTGTGATGCTTAGACCTTGAGAGATTTCAAAATATAAACTGCCTCTTTCAAGGGGAAGTAGAACTTATTTGCAGCATGAATTAGCTTTCAACTTAAAATAACAGCTTCACGAAATACTTCAAAAGGAAAATCTATATTATTCAATCACTACTATCTTGGCACAGGGTTTTTTGTTTGTTTGTTTGTTTTTTACTTCATCTGGATCATAATAGAATATTTTCTTTGCTACAAAGAGTTACTCATTTGGGGCACTCTCGGGAACAGAACATGAAAAGTAGATATCTTCAACAACTTTCAAAGTAATGTCATGAAGTTAGAGTACATTTGGTAAAATTAGTGAATGTATGTATGGATCATTCACCTTCCATGACAGAAAAATATGAAGGGTTTATTGCTCAGATAAAAAATATGTTAATAAATACAGATGCTTTCATTTCTTTTCTTTGTATCTAACATGAGGAAAATCTCTGCACTAAAGCTTGCAATAACTTATAAGTATTGTTAATTACACATATGTTCATGCAAATACAACGTGTCATCATCCTCAGTTTTGTAACATGCTGAAGTTGAATGGTAAAGTCTTCAGTGTGGATTTGCTGCATTATTCTAAAGTGCATTGGCTATTGCAGGAATAGGTGTTACCAAAGATATATCTCTGTGAGAAAAGATGGTTAATTTTAAGCCAAACAGAATCAATTATTAAAATAATGTTCCTATGCAAATGCGGTATTTCTCTGTGATATCATGACAAAATCAAAATGACTTGAATATTTTTTTGCAATGTAAAACTAAGTCTATGTCTATGTATGATGTGTGGCAAAAATCCAAGCATTTTTTTAAAAAAAAAGAAGCAAATTTTTTTCAAAACACTTCTAAAGGCAATTGTAGATGAACATTTTCCCCAGTTAGCAAAGGTCACTGATGAATAGGATGATATATGCTAATCATTTGAAGAGTACAGAGCTTTTGTAGTCCTATTAATTGGGGAATACAATGAAAGGTTCACAGACTTTGAGAATCATGACATCACACTTTAACTAGCATTTCAGCCTCACCTAGTTGATGTCACCCTAAAGAACTACAGATGGAATTGATTAAGTTCTCAGTAGGTGATATTTTAAAGGTATTGTTTGGTGCTAAAAGATCCAATTGAAATATGGAAAAATGTAGTAGAACACTCACACCTTTGGCAACATGCCTGAAAAATGCTTTCTTGTATTTCAACCACATTTACTATAGATCTATATTCTCCTACCAAATCAAGATGCCCTTCAAATCTATTACCCATCTAGAGGATCAACTGAAACTGTGGACCTCCATACTGCAAGCAAATATTCAAATTCTTTCCAACAAAAAGAAGACACAATGAAGTCATTAACAGGTTAGTTAACTTTAAAATTAACAAATGGTTTTCATTTTCTGAGATTACTAAGTACTTAGACATCATATTTTTATAAAATGATGTACATGTTTAAGGATATCTAATTGAAAATTCTTGAATATGGCCTTATTTGATTATAGCTAAATGAATTTGAACTTTTGACATGGAAAAATCCCCCATTCCTGCCATAGTCTAAAGTAATAAAGTATGTAATAGCATTCCATCTAAAAGAAATAATGTACATACCCTAACTAAAACAAACAAACAAACAAACAAACAAACAAAAAAAACTTTATTACTAAAAACACGCATGATCATCTGAGCCTTTATTGTGTCATAGTCCTTTTTTCTGATGCCCAGATCTTGCTTTAATATTGATGGCTACTGACTGAGCAGGGTGGTTGTGGTGAAAAGTTGGGGTGGCTGTGGCAATTTCTTAAAATAAAATAAGAATCAAATTAGCCATATCAAATGACTCTTCATTTCATGAAATATTTCTTTGTAGCAGGCTATGCTATTGGTAGGATTTTACCAACAGTAGAACTTCTTGCAAAATTTGAGTCAGTCCTCTTAAAAACTGTTACTGCTTCATCAACAAAATTTATGTAATATTCTCAGTCTTTCATTGCCAATCCAACCTTGGTTATAGCATCATCACAAAGAGTAGATTCTATCCCACAAAATTATTCTCTTTGCTCATCCATAAAAAGCAACTCCTCATGCAGTCAAGTTTTATTGTGAGATTTCAGCAACGTATTTGCATCTTTAGGTTCCACTTCTAGTTCTCTTGCAATTTTCACTACATCTATATTACTTTCTCTATGCAAGCATTAAACCTCTGAAAGTCATCCATAAGAGCAGGAATCAATTACTTTCAAATTCTTGTTGGTGTTGATATTTTGATCTTCTCCGATGAATCACAATGTTCTCAATGGCACCTAAAACAGTGCATTCTTTCTGGGAGGTTTTCAATTTATTTTGTCCAGACCCATCAAAGGAATTACTGTGTATGGCAGCTGTACCCTTATGAAAAGTTATTTCTTAAATAATAAAGTTTTAAAATCAAAATTACTCCTGATCCATAGGCTATAGAATGGATATCTGTCAGTAGGCATGAAAAAAGTATTAATGTCCTTGATGTCCTTGTGTATTCCATAAAAGGTCTTCAGTGATCAAGTACATAGCCAAAGAGAAGTAATATTTTGAAAAGTATCTATTTCTTTGAACAGTAGTTTCCGACAGTATGCTTAAAGCATACAGTATGCTTAAAGCATTCAGTAAACCATTCTGTAAACATATGTGATATTGTCCAGGCTTTGTGTCACATATAAAGCACAGGCAAAATAGAGTTAGCATAATTCTTATAATTTTAAGAATGTTAAATGATCATTCACTTTGATTTAAAGTCACCAGCTGTGTTAGCCCCTAAAAAGAGGGACAGCCTATCCTTTGAAGCTTTAATGCCAGACAATGATTTCTCTCTGGCAATGAACATCCTAGTAACTTCTTTTTCCAACAGAAGGATGTTTTCTCTATATTGAGAATCTATTGTTTAGTATAGCCACCTTCATCAATTATCTTAACTAGATCTTTGGGATCTAGTTGCAGCTTCAACATCAACATTTATGGTTTCATCTTGCATTTTTAAGTTATAGAGATGGCATCTTTCCTTCACCTCATGACCTGACTTTTGCTAGCCCCAAACTTTTCTTCTGCAGCTCCCTGACCTCTCTCAGCTTTCAGAGAATTGAGTAAGTTAAGGGTGTGCTCTGGATTAGACTTTGGCTTAGGGGAATGTTGTGGCTGGTTTGATCTTCCATCCATACCACTAAAGCTTTCTCTATATCAGCAACAAGGTTATTTAGTTTTCTTATCATTTGTGTGCTCACTGTAGTAGCACTTTTAATTTCTCTCAAGAATTTTTCTTTGTATTCACAATTTGGCTAATTGGCCCCCAAAGTCTAACTTTCAGGCTATATTGGCTTCAAATATACTTACCTCATTAAATTTAATCATTTCTAGCTTTTAATTTAAAGTGAAATACCTGTTACTCTTCCTTTCGCTTGAATATTTAGAGGAAAATTTAGGGTTATGAGTTGGCTTAATTTCTTTTGAAAATTTTGTTATATTTATTTATTACATATAATAAATGTATTTGTTATATATATATAATTAATAAATAAATTTATTTATTATTAATTTATTAATAAAATATATTCATGTATTTTACTCCAGATTAATTTAATATATGGGTGCAAATGATTAGATTGCATGGTTTGCATTTGTTTGGTAATATCCAAGTTGTAGTTGAGCCCCTCACCCAGGAGTTACACCATATACCCTTATATATAAGTTACACCATATACCCTTATATACAAGTTGAATTCTAGTGCATGTATATTTTGAATAGTGGTGAAGTCTGGGCTTTTTGTGTACCCATCACCATAACATTGTACATTATACCCAATAGTTAATTTTTTTCATTTTTGAGACAGAGTTTCAGTATGTCGCCCTTGGTAGAGTGCCTTGGAGTTGCAGCTCACAAGAACCTCCAACTCTTGGGCTTAAGCGATTCTCTTGCCTCAGACTCCCAAGTAGCTGGGACTACAGGTACCCACCACAATGCCTGGCTATTTTCTTGTTGCAGTTGTCAAGCCCATAGCTGTCCCAGGCCAGGCTTGAACCTGCCGTGTTCAGTGCATGTGGCTGGCACTATAACCACTGTGCTATGGGTGCCAACCCCCAATAGTTAATTTTTCATCCCTTGACCCCTCTCAACTTTTCTCTTTTAGGGCTCCAGTGTCCATCATACCACTCTGTGTATACCGTGTCACCATAGCTTAGCTCCCTCTTTTAAATGAGAACACGTGACATTTATTTATCTGTTCCTCAATCACTTCACTTGAGACAATAGCCTCTAGTCTCATCCAAGTTTCTGTAAAAGATAGTATTTCCTTCTTTCTTATGGCTTAATACTCCATGGTGTGTGCATGTGTGTGTGTGTGTGTACATGTGTGTGTATCACATTTTTAATTTTTTCATCATTTGATGGGCACTTAGGTTCTTTCCATATCTTTGTAATGGTAAATTGTAGTGTGAGAAACATGAGTGCAGGTGTCTTTTTGTTATAATAATTTCGTTTCCTTTGGGTAAATACTTAGTAGGGATATTGTAGGATTGAATGATAGATTTAATTCTTTGAGAAGTCTCTATACTGATTTCCATAGAGATTGTGCTAGTTTATATTCCTACCAATAGTGTATAAGTGGTCCATTTTAAAGACATCCAGGCCAACATCTGTTATTTTATAACTTTTTAATGATGGCATTCTAATTAGGGCAATAGTATCTCATTATGGTTTTAATTTGCATTTCTCTGGTGATTCGCAATGTTGAGTATTTTTTCATGTTCTTTAGATGTTACATCTTCTTTTGAGAAATGGCTTTTCATGTCATTTGTGCACTTTTTAATAGGGGTATTTGTTTTCTTTTTTTGCTGAGTCGTTTGAGGACAAGCTGACCCAATTTCAAAATTGTTGTATCTCAGGGATAAAGAAGCCTGAGGAGAGGGAAGGATGGGGAAATGGCCCATTGGTGGCACAGTGAGAAGACACACATTTATCAATTAAATTTGCTATCTTACAGGGGATGGGTAGTTTGTGGTGTGGATACAATCACAATAGTAACATCAGAGATCATGAGAACAGTTTTAATCATAATGAAAAAACTGCAATATTGTGAGAATTACCAAAATGTGCCTCAGAGACAGATGTGAGCAAATGCTGTTGGAAAAATGGTGCTGGTAAAACTTGACTAATGCAGGGTTGTCACAAACTTTCAATTTGTAATAAAAAAATCTCTGATGCAAAATAAAGCACATTGTATTAAAATAAGGTATGTCTACACTGAAAACTACAAAACTAAGGAACACTAAGCAATGGAACTATATCTCTTGTTCATGGATTAGAAGACTTAGTATTGTTAAAGTGTTGATATCACCTAAAGTAATCTACTGAGTCAATGCAATTTGTTTCAAGATTCCAATGCCATTTTTATAGAAGTAGAAAAAAAATCCTAAAATTCATACAGAACCACAAAAGACTATAAATACCCAAATCAATCTTCAGAAAGAAGAGGAAAGTAGGATACACCACACGTCCTGATTTCAAACTATATTATAAAACCACAGTAATCAAAACAATATGGTACTGTCATAAAGACAGATGTTTCAAGCAAAGGTAAAGAATAGAGATCCCAGAAATAAATCATGCATATATTATCAACTGAAATTCAGCAAGGGTGCAAAGAAAACACAATGGGGAAAAGATAGTCTTTCTAACAAATGGTTTGGGGTAATTTGAATATTCACTTCCAAAAAAATGAAATTGGAATCTTGTCTTACAACATGTACAAAAGCCAACTCAAAATTGATTAGAGTCTTAAACATAAGACCGAAAAATACAGAGTGTCCATAAAGTTCATAGCAATAGTTGACTATTTTAAATTGCACATAAACTTTATGGCCCTGTATAAGACACCTAGAAGAAATGGGAAAGCTTCATGACATAAATCTTGGAAATAATTTTCTTAGATAGGACACCAAATGACTATGCAAGAAAGCAAAAATAGACAAGAACTATATCAAATGAAAAAGCTTCTTCTGTATAGCAACGGAGCCAATAGAATGAAACAGCAACCAAGGGAATGAAAGAAAATGTTTGCTAAGCATGTATTTGATAATGAGTTAATCTCCAAGATAAAAAAGGAAATCCTAAAATACCTCAATAGCAAAGAAAAAAAATTTTTTTAAATGGTATGAAGACTCAATAGTAGACATTTCTTCAAGGAAGACATACAAATGGCCAAATAGTATATGAAAAAAGTCTCAATGTCACTAGTCTTCAGGCAAATGAAAATCAAGACCAAGTTATATCACCTCACACCTTTCATAATGGTTATTATCAAAAATACAAAAGACAGTAGGTTTTGGGAGGATGTGGACAATGGATCCTGTGTGAACATACTATTTGGGGGTATGTAAAATGTTGTAACTACTATGAAAAACAATATGGAGTTTCATTAAAACATTAAAAAGAGAGCAACTGTATGATCTAGCAATCCCATTCTTGCAAATTTATTCAAAAGAATTAAAATCAAGGTCTAGAAAAGATATTAACACTCAGATAAATTGCAACACTATTTACAAAAGCCAATATATGAAAGGAAACTATATGTTTATCAGTAGGTGAATGCATGAAGAAAGGAAGGCATATACATACAATGGTATATTATTCAGCCTTGTAGAAGAATGATATTCTGCAATATGGGACATGGATGAATATGGAGGACACCAGGTTCAGTGAAAGAAGGCAACCGCAGAAAGACAAATTTTCATAATTCCATTTACATGTTATATCATAAATAGTGTGATTCATAGTATCAAAGAGCAGAATGGTGATTGCCAGGGGTTAGGAAAGTGGTATAAGGGGAGCTACTGATAAACTTACATGAAGTTTCAGTTAGGCTATTATCATTATTGCATTGTCATGTATACTTAAAAATTCAAGATGGTGAATCTCATGTTAAATGTTCTTGCCACATTTAAAAAGTTCAGTGTGGAAATACCATATGACCCAATAATTCCACTCCTGGGAATATACCCAAAGAACTCAGAACAAGTATTCAAGAAAAAATTTGTCTAGGAAAGTTTGCAGCATCACTGTTCACAATAGCCAATAGTGGAAACAACTTAAATGTATTAGTTAATGAATGAATAGACAAAATGTGATATGTCTACACAATGGAATAATATTCTACATAAAAAGGAAGGGTGTACTAATACATGCCACAAAGTGGACACACCTAAAAAATTATGCTAAGTGCAAAGAAGGCCAATATCAAAAATCACATTTTGTATGATTTCTTTTATATGAAATATTCAGGACCTGTAAATCCACAGAGACAGAAAGCATATTAGTAGTTGCCAAGAACTGAGCAAGAGGTAGTTATGTGTATGAGGTTTCCTTTTAGAGTGATGAAAAGATTTTGGAACTGGATAGATGTGATGGCTGCTCAAAATTGGGATTGTATTAAATGTCACTGAATTATACACTGAAAGTGATTAACTTTATATTATATACATTTTACCTCAATAGAAATTAAATGAATAAAGGAAAGAGTGTTACAGGGAAGTATGGTGGCCAGTGTGATTCAGGGATGTAGTTCTTAAAATGTTTAGTGCAGAAGAAGATATTTAAGTCAGATTATCTCAAGGAGAAATAGTTGATTAGAGGGACTAGCATAAGGATTTTATACCATGACGAAGAGAATGCTTTATTAGTTCCAAGTTGGGGGGAATTGGTAATATAAAAAGAGCTATTATGGCTGCATTTTATAAAAAGCTGCCAGTGGTTCACTTTTTAAAAAAAAGATACAGAACACTCTCGTAGCAGTGTACCTGTCTGAGTGGTAAGCGCTTATAAGGTTTCAGACGCCTCTGGCTAACTTTGAAAAGGCCATTGTCATATTATATCTGTATATCTTCTTTCTATTCATATTCTTTTCACCATTATCTCCTCCCAAAGAGATACATCAGTTTGTTGTCTGTGAACATCTTTGATTGATAGCTAAAGCAAGAGGCTCTCTGATGGCTTGTTCAGAGCAGCTACTATGTCATTCAACCAAGACTGACAAAGCCAACTCACTGTTTACTGAGTTTAATTGCCCCTGCAAACCTTCATGTCTTCCCTGTAGAAACAGACAATTTTAGGAGTTTAAAGTTCTTCCAGAAACACTCAGAAAAAAAAAAAAATTCATTCAATGTTTTTAAAATGCCCCCCACATGCATCATTTAGTAATACAGTGTTTAAAACAGTTTTTGCTGCCTTCATATTATAATTGAGAAAACTGAGGCTTAGTGAGAAGAATTAACCCAAAGTCTAGAAGCTTGTGAGAAGGACCACCTTCAGATATTAAGCCCTGAGCTTATCCACCTCAGTAAAGATGCTTCCACAGAGGCATAAAAGGCCTCATACTCAATAGCTTGTAGAAATTTACACCAAGTAAACTCAAAGTTGAAATTCAAGAAAGATAGTCACTTCAGAAATCTTAATTTCTTTGGACCTTTCTACCACAAGAAATCTTGCCCTCCAGCTAGAAAACTACCTGGAAAAGCAGGAATTCTTTGGGAGTTAAAATACAAACCCAGTGCAGCTCTATTCTTACACACAGATTTGATGGCTCACTCCCCCAGATAACTGAAGTATAGGTTTCAGAGTACTAAAAAAAGTTTGTACTTTGGAGTTATGAGTATTGAATACTCTTGGAGGTCAAGGGCCAAGGTTTCTTTTTCTTGATATCGTCTGTGACTAAAACAGTACATGGCACTTAGTAGGACTCAGTACATATTGGCTAGTTAGTCTGTCAGTCTTCCCCACCCTTTGGTAAGTCCCTCTGATGGAGACATCTAATGGAAGTTCATGTGGATAGCTGTTGAGGATGTGAACTCTGCCCAGCTTCAAAGCTGAGGCCTGACACTTCTTATCCAGTGACCTTGGGCAAGTTACTTATTTTTCTGCGTGTCTATAAAGTGGTTAGGATCACAATACCTCTCTATGTCACGATGGGGATGAAATGCCTTATTTTCCTGCTGAGAACAGTGCCTGATGCTTAATAAGCACTGTATGAATCTACAATTACTATTATAAATATGGGTCCTCGAGTCATAACTACACTTGTCAGTCATGGTTTGACAGATGTCACATGTAAAGATTACATGAGTTTATAAGATACAGTATCTACATTTATACAAATACATGAACTTGGGGGTTATTATCATAAAGAATTTTTGTGAGATTATTTTGTGGTTATCTGCCATTTTAAAAACTGCTTCCTTCTGCCCCTTCAAAAGGAAACAGGTCAATATAAATTTATGATTAGGTTCTCATACTCTGCTGTAGTAGTTGATCAAGCCAAAATATTCTGTAAGGAAAATGGGTTTCCTGATTTGTGCAGGCTGTGAGTCTACACTATGCAGTAACTGCTATAGCTGGGGAGAGACTGCCCAACACAGATCTCTCTGTGAACAATACTAGAAGAGGATGTTTGCTCACATAAAAGACTTCAACTACGACTGACTCATTATGGAATATATATTATGGAACATAGTACTCGTTACAGAATATGCAGTAGCTTCACCATAAATTATGAATCCCTGTTATGTGACCCAAATACATTTATTTAATAAATGAATGACATGGTACAGAAAAAACTGGAGAAAACCCTTACTCTATAGTATGCATTTTTCTTATCTAAGTTTTTCTACTTTTCTTATATATCAATATATTATGGGACATACTTCCTAATATCAGGGTCCTGATTTCTATTTGAAGATAATTCTTAGTTCATATCTCCATAACTGCTGAAATGGTTCTTTATGTCTGGAGTTTATTCCTGCCAAGCTTCTTCCTACAGTTTGTGTAGTAAGCTGAGTCCCCCTTCCCGCCCTGCACTGCTGCCCTTCTCACTCACCAGGGCTCGTGCGTTTGTTGGGTTGGGGGATCTGGAGGGCGCTCTTCTAGTCCTTTATCAGAGTGACTTCCGAGTCAAAATTTAAACTGAAAATAAACTGCAGGCCCCATTTGGTTAAAAGCATGGCTCCCAGTATGAACTTAATGTGACTATTATGCACGTATAATTAATATTAATTATATATCCAATTACTCCAGACTGCAGCAATTTAAGGATATTACATGTGTAACCATTGTACAATCAGTACTAATGTGATGCTCTAGAGTCAAGTTGGCATTTCAAACTGGAGCATTTCCTTCCTGAAAGAGGCATGGAAACGGATACTTCCCCCCCACCCTGGCCGGGGTTTCATTCTTTTTCCTCTGGAAAATGAAATACAGGTTATAACCTATAGTTAAATTAAAAACCCAGAATGATTCAATAACATGCAGAGATTGTCTCCATCACTATGAACACACACGAAGAACAGATGAGATGTGCATTAAAAAAAAGTACAATGATGCCAAGGGGCACAAACGAAGTCATACAAAATCAAGGGATTTAAGAAATAGTAAACCCATAAAATCACAAGCAATCCACTGCAATTGGTACTTTTTCACCGTGGGAAAAAAGTCTATAGATAAGATAATGTAACCTTTTGATAATGAGTTACACTGAATAAGAAACTTGTTTACAGAGTTAATTCTTCTAATCACAGTTTCTTCATTAGAAGGACTTTCAAAAAGTTTTGTTCTTTATGTGAAAGATGTGTTCTTTCACACCTTTAATCAAGCGCCATAATTCATTTCATCAACACACTGTAACCTAAACCATCAAAATATGATGCGCCATAGATCATTCCACTGACAGAGCTCCATAAAGCAAGGAGTTACTGAAGATAAATCACATGGGCTCCTATTCTGCCTTGCAAGGAAATATCAGAATTCACAAAGAAACACAAAAGGAAAACCATAATGTTCACATAAAATGTAAAAATGTCACTAAAGTCTTCAATTAAGTTTAAGCACTTCATGTGAAAATAGAGCCCTTCAAAGTTATTTTTATTTTCCTTTGAGGGCTTACAGAATTAATTTGTGATTTTATCTATTTCAGTTCTGCAGCACCCTTGTCAGCTGTCTTGATTCTGTAGCAAGGATGATTAAAGGGGGATGATATAGTAGAACTGGACTCCAGATGATCCTACCTACTGCTGCGAAAAGCCAGCTCTGGTCTCACTATTGCCTTGGTTTAAAATCTTAATGATCTTCCATTTGCTTACAAAGCAAAGCCTCACTGCACAGTTCAATGCTCAGCGTCCTCCCCACCCTCAACCTTTTCCTCCCAATGTTCTCTCTCATCTCCGCTTCAGTCCAACTTCATTCTTTCCTAACACTCTCTTCTGTACCTTTGTCCACACTCTCTCCACCAACAATTTCTTTCCCACTTTGCATATGTAAATGCTAGATAATGTTTTTTAACCCAATCTTTTCACGTTCAAGCCCAGACGACATTTAAGGTTCAATCAAATGAAAACTTCTTCATGCATCCCTCTCTCCAAAATAATTCTTCTAGCCCTCTATAATTCGATAGCCCTCTGCCTACAATATGTACATACTTTGTATGTGTGCTCCAAATTATAATCATTTTCTCGTGTACCTTAACTTCCTTACAGAACCATACATCTGAAAGCCAGATGCTTAAGAGATTAATTTCAGAGCCCAGAGTGAAGAATGCAGAGTGAAGTTTCTATAATATCTACTGAATGGAATTACATTATGTATCTTTGGGATTTAGGGAAGTTTATTCTAATCTGAATGACTTTCTCCTTTCATGCTTATTTGAATCTGGTATTCTCAAGATATGAGGAAAAGGACAAAGAAGGAGATGGGGAATGAATTTTCTCTGGCTCCTTTTTAGAAAAAATGGCCCACCCTTTGGGTGGTGCTTGTAGCTCAAAGGACTAGGGCACCGGCCCCATACGTCAGAGGTGGTGGGTTCAAACCCAGCCCCAGCCAAAAAAAAAAAAAAGGCCCAGTCTTCTATCATTGTCGTAATTACCCGAGTACTTAACTACTTATGTATGTCTCAAATGTTGAACTTGTCACTCGGACTTCAAAAGTAAGTGGATTTAGGCAGAGCAATAAATCAAATCATTGTCAGAAACAATAAAAATATTCCTTTAAACGGAAGGAAAATGTAAAATGGAAATGGAGCGTATATGTTTATGACCTCAATATGTGAACATACAGTTTAATACATAGGCTTTTAGAAGTAAATAAATTCTTGCAAATCCCAAAAGCCCTATCATATTCCACAATGAAAAAATATACACACTTTTTAAAAATGTAAATGTAGAGGGGCAGAGGAGGAGGGAGGGTCACTGGCCGGATCTCACCTAATGTGCACAGTGTGAGGGTGTTCACTGCGCCTCCCAGGTGAAGGGCTCAACTACAACTTGAACTTTACTTTAGAAATGAAATCAGTGTACTCTAAATATTTGTACCCTCATAGTAACCTGAAATTTAAAGAAAATATTACTTCAGCATCCTAGTGCTACATGGTATTACAGAGTAAGTACCATGATCTCCAAAGTTACTGGACCATCTGAATTTAAGAAATTAGATCATCAGTGGAGTTAAAGTTATTTGTTAAGTTCACCACTTATGAAAAGTTAGCCTTATTGCTATAAAATATGGAATGGCTCCACTGAGTAATTATTCATATATTAGTGTGTGAAGTTTTCCTCTTTGTATTTAGTGAATAAAATAAAATGCTTATGAGAAACAAATATAATGTATTAAGCTGAAGAAGACTTATACTCAGACAGTAATATTTGTACTAAAATAAAACTGGACTCCATGATTATATAGCTCACATTTTGAAGGGAAGTCACATTCTAGAGTTCAGAATAAAGGTAAATACCAAGCACTTACAACTTTTTTCATATTTCCAAAACCATTTGTCAACCTGTTTTGTATATCATCTGTAATGAATGACAACACAGAAATATCACAATCAGATTGGAAACAAAGTGAGACTAACGTAGTAGGCCATATCTTGTTCTCAAGCACTCCTCTGTAGCATCAGATAGCAAAAAGACTTTTATTACACTAACATTGATAAAAGAAGAATTTGTTCTGTTGAATTTTCCTTCCTTTTCAATCTTTTGGAAGAGATTTTTCAATTATTTTAAGTCTGTGGAATCAAAAAGTCTGCAAAGCTTTACTATCAACTCTCCCAGAGCACTGTTAATATGCAGATGCCTAGAAAATGTCAGGGTTCTGTCTTCGGACTGAATGGCTATGAAAGTCAAATCCTGTCTGCTACGTTAAATGCCCAGGAAGACCTGTCTGACTCTAATTTTATTAATAACTCTTATTTGACCTAAACACCTAAATTCATGCCTTCGTATTGACAATATCTTAGGATGATCTTCCGGTAAATTTCACTTAGTGGGTAGTAGTATGTTATACATTTTTAAAGCTCTGGGAATTCAGACTTTAGTCCTTTTTTATAGTTGGGTCTACCTGTCATGATCAGTGTCAATCCAACCAAACTTTGTGTTTGACTATGTTTTGCCATCTTAATCACACATTGCTTGTATTCTTCCGTTAATAGTATTTCCATTAATCTGTTCATTCTCTTTCACATTTCCTCTGAACCCACTTTAACATGAGTCCTACATGCAGTGACGCAACTAAAATTCCTCCCTGAAGGGTCACTGACAATGTCCCGAATATCAAACTCTTTGACCTCTCTACAATCCTGAGGACTGTCGACCACCTCCTTTCTTTTTTCACTGTCTTCTATACATCTGATCACTCACTCGTGTATATCTTCCACGCATTTGATCGCTCTTTTCTCATCTCATTTCACTTGACCTACTGCTCTCTAAACACTGCCATTTTCCTGGGTTTCATTTTCTGTCCTTTTCGTTTCACACTTACTGTCCTTGAGTGATCACCTTCTCAGAGGAATGCAAAGCTGACCATCATAGAAAAACATAGACCCCTATTTGCAAACGCCTCCTATATATGTTTGCTTAGGTCTACAGATTTCCCAAAACTAATATGTACCAAACTAAACTAATATCCTCTTCTCTTATGAACCTGCTTTTTCCACGCTTGATATTCCCCGTTTTATTATTGACCTCCATCCAGTCTCCAACCTGGAATTCAACCTACGCCTGAATTTTACCTTTTCTCATTCTCTCTTCTCCTACATGATCTCACCTGTCAGAAACCCTCAGAAATTTACCTTCCCAGTGTTCCTCAAATGATTCCTTGTCTGCTACTTTTACTATTTCAGTCCTTAATCAGATCATCATTTTCCATCTAGCCGCTGAATGATCCCTGTATTTTTCCTACATTCCATTCTTCCTTATTCCACTATTCCCATAATTCTTTCTCAAAAATGTGTAGCTAATGATAATTTTTCCCTTCCAGAAATTTTTCAGAAGCTCTTCCCAGCCCATAAAATAAAGTAGCACTTTATTTAAAAAGACAAAGGGACCATGTGAGCTACAGCTAGCTCCAAGCAGCTTCCTAGAGCTGACTGTGTCTCTTCTCACCTCTGAATTTAGTGACTTTCCTTGGCAGCTTTAAATTGGCCATGATAACAGTACTTACATCAATAAAATAAAAAAAAAATGCAGTACTTTAGGGCTTTATTTTTTAAAATCTTCTTTTCAAACATGTACCAGCATTCTACAACAGGAGAAAATTGCACTTAAGTTCCTATTTTGAATGAAGCAGGGTGAGTTAGTATATAATTCAGGAGTCTTGAAAATTTTTGCTCTTCTATCCTGTAAAAGAATTTTGGAAAATACACACATATCTTTAATTACATACATAGTATGTAATACGTACACACATATCTTTAATCTATATCCGTGATAGACTGTACTACTGGTCAGAAAATATTAACTTCTTTATTTAGGGGTCGTTTGTAGTTCTCCCGAGTATTTAAACAGTCACATACCAATTAAGGGGTGGGGTGGTCCAGGACTGACCTCACTGAAAGGGTTTGTTCTCCCATCTTCAGTTGTCCACTGAACCAGATATGCAAAAACAGGTGGTGTGGGGTCAGCTGCTGACCACCCTTCCCATTGCTATGTGATTTAAGTCAGCCTCATGAATTGCTTTGACCAAAGAAATGTTAAGTGTGTCTCTCTGACCAAAAACTTAGAGTCGGCTCTAAAAGGTCAGGAGTTCCAGATCAGCCTGAGCAAGAGTGACACCACATCTCTATGAAAAATAGAAAAGCAGCCGGACCATTGTGACTGGCACCTGTCTCAGCTACTCAGGAGGCTGAGTCAAGATCACTTGAGCACAAGAGTTTGAGGTCGCTGGGAATTATGATGACATAGCACTCTACCCCAGCCAACGGAGTGAGACTCTATCTCTAAAAAAAAAAAAAAATTGCTCTGTCATCCTTGATCACAGAACAAATTTGTTATAATGTATTGTATTTTTATTACATAAAATGTTTTATAGATTATCCTATAGAATATTCCTGAAAAGAGTGTATAAGAGGAATGAGGAATGTATATATAATTGTATAAAAAAAACTAAATTTGTCATATGTATAAGAACATACATACATGCATATATACACAGTATATATTTGTGTGTGTTGCTGTTCATACTGTGGGCCAAATCTAACTTTTGAGCATAAAAGCTTAATATATTTGCATGCTTTGTTCAAAATCCATGCTCTTTTACTCTAGTCACATCCCCCCAAAAGCAAAGACTCTAAAACTTCTATGTCTTTGTTAAAACATCACCCTCATCTAGAATACCCTATTAACCTATTCCTCTTTTCTCTAATCCAATCCCATCCCCTTACAACATACTATTCTCCCTTCAAAGCCGTGTTCAAGTCTCATTACCTCTCTAGGATTCCAAAATGTCTTTTTTTCCACCATAAAGTCTCTTTTCACCATGCTCTTACCCTTTGATTGAACCTGTCTTGCCTGGTATTTTCCATGGCTGAATTCTTCCATTCCCTAGGACTCAAACAAATGTCGCCTTCTTAGAGTTTCCCCGACACTCTACCATATCACATTTATCCCTTTCCACCTGTTCCCATCATTATGTCCTGGTGAGCATTTAATATGTTTTTCTTATTTACAGATTGTTGGTTTAGTATATTTGTCCATTTCTTTCTTTGGATAGTGCACCAGAGGATACATATATAACTATGAGCAAGAACAAATTTCTTATTAATAACAGCCTACACAGAAATCCTTTCATTTTGATTATAAGTTTGAAGATAGGTTCAATACATCAGAATTAACTCTCAGGCTTGAAATCTAAGACCTCTGGATTACACTCCCTTCTCCTGTCCAGTGGGTTAGGGTGTGGCTCCAGGGGGTGTTTTAAAAGCTAAAAGATACTTTATTTTCCCACAGCATACCTGATAAGGGGTGAATAAGTGGAGGAATAGCTCCAGTAGACATGCCTGTTCAGTAAGAGGTTGGCTAGCTTTAACTTGTTCAGTATTGAGCAATTTGATGCTACTACAACTCCAACTCCTTTGAATATGATATATTCATTTTTTCATCTGAAAGCTTTTAAGATGTTCCTTTTGTCACCATAGTTCTGAAGTTACAAGCTAAATAAGGCTCCATTTGGGTTTTTCCCATACCTTGTACTTGGCTCATCATAGGACTTCTCTGTCTAGAAGTCAGGGATTAGCTCATATTCTTCCATCATAAATGCCTTTCTGATGTGTTTTTGTATAATTTTCTTCTGTTTCCTATTTCAGTAATTCTCACTGATAAGAATTGGAACTTAGTAAATAGAACCTCTAAATTTATTCTCTTTTTTTCTGTTTGTTGCTCTTGTTCTGCATAGTATGGTAATTCAATGACTTTAATTTCCAATATCATATTTTTATTTACAAATTATTTTTAATAATGATTTTAATAATTATTTTTAATGATTTGCTTCATATTACATTTTATTCTTTTTTTCTTGTGTGCAACATTGACTGTAGTTTTAAAAAAGCACTTCTTACTCCCTTCACTGATATTTTGTTATTCCTATGACTTGTTGTTGTTGTTGATTATTCATCTCACTGCTATTTTATTCTTCTTTTCTGTTTTTTTTTTTTTTCTTTTGCAGTTTTTGGCCGGGGCCAGGTTTGAACACACCACCTCTGGTATATGAGGCTGGCGCCCTACTCCTTTGAGCCACAGGTGCCACCCACTCGCTGCTATTTTTGTTAGAGAACATTTTCAACTTTTGGTGGTGTGTGGCTGATAGCTTATATGTAAGAGATACACACAAAGACAATTGGGTACAAAAATAAATGATTTGGTCTTCATCAAAATTAAAATGTTTATACTTCAAAAGACATTGTTAAAACATGAAAATACAATCCACAGATTTAGAGAAAATATTTATAAAACATATATCTGATTCATCTGTTTCCTTTTAAAAAATTTTAAGTAACTTAACAAGAGATAGCTCCTTCCTGTTCATGATTCTCTCACCCCACAGTCTTTGCTCTCTCTTCAGTGATATTTACTACCTGCATTCGGTACTTTTCTTCTCTATTAAGATTTTGATAATTTTACCACATGTGGAGAGAACAGAAATAATAAATAAGTAAATAAATAATAAACAGTGTTACTTTATGTGGAAAAAAATTTCTTACAACCAAACAATTGTAAAGACAAATGGTTCAATTTAAAAACTGGACAAAAGACCCAGGCATGGTGGTTTACACTTGTAATCCTAGCACTGTGGGAAGCCAGATAGATCACCTGAGCTCAAGAGTTTGAGATCAGCCTGAGCAAGAGCAAGACCCATCTCTAAAAAAGATAGCCAGGCATTGTGGCAGGTGCCTGTAGCCCTAGCTATGTAGGAGGCTGAGGCAAGAGGATCACTTGAGCCCTGGAGTTTGAGGTTGCTGTGAGCTATGATGCCATAGTACTGTACCCCAGGATGACTGGGTGAGACTCTATCACAAAAAATGCATAAAATAAATAAATAAATGATAAAAATACAAATTGGATAGAATATTTGAATAGATAATTCTCCCAAGAAGATATATACATGAGCAATAATCACATGAAAAGATGCTCAACATCTTTCACTATCATGTAAATGACCAGGAAAAAGCTATACTGAGTTACAACTTAGCATTCAACAGAGTATCTGTAACCCAAAAGATGGGCAATAACAAGTGTGAGTTTGTGGGGAAACTGGAACCTTCATACGTTCATGACTGGTAGACATGTAAAATGGTGTCACTGTTCAGATGATTTTGCACATAATTTTGTATGTGATTGTCAATAAGCAGCATTGTTTATAATTAGCTCCAAAGCAGAAACAACCCAAATTTCCGTAAGCTGATAAATGAATGAACAAAAGATGGAATATCCATAAAATAGAATATTATTCAACTATAAGAAGAAGTGAAGTGCGGTACATGCTAGCTGATGAAAGAACCTTGAAAACACGATGTAAGTGAAAGGAGCCAGACACAGAGGACATGTGTTTTACTCTACTTATACGGTTACCATGCGAGCCCTGACACTGACTCCCCCTGGGGAAATTTCGTGAGTCAATGCCCTTACACCACAGAAATGTGCAGTGTGGGGGCAGGAGGGGAATACCATCCCTTGTCAGGCGTTAGAAGAACAGGAAATTCCATAAAGACAGAAACCAGATTAGCATCTGCCAGGGTCTCGGGCTAGGGAGTGATAGGGAATGATTGCTAATGGGCATGGGGTTTCCTTCTGGGGGAAGAAAAATGTTTCAAATGGTGGTGATAGCTGCCCAACATTGCGAATATACTAAAAATACTGACTACTGAGTTGTGCACTATAAATGAGTGAATTCTATTGCAGTCAAAAAAAGTTAATGAGGATGAAAGTTTCACAAGCATAGGCAGGACTTTGCCTAGTGGTAACTATTGGATTTCACTGTAGGATAATGAGGTGAAGATGTTGGGCAATTTTAATTTGGGTCCAACAGTTATAATCTGTAGATCATCATTTTGAGTTTAGTCTGTTTCCCCAGAAATGAATTTATAATCCAGCATTCTTAGGGATAGTAGGGAACGGAGATGAGGCCTTCAAGTATTCACCACTTAGATGTTTCCTCCTTGCCTGGCTCTGCATGAAACGTCACAGTCCAGCTGTGCTCAGAGTCCCTGAATCCTAAGTCTTTCTAATTCTGTATCTCAAGAAATGAATCTAGTTAATTAAAGAGTTTTAAAGAAACAGTTTCCAGAAAACTAAAAATTCAGGAAGTGATCTAGAAGTATACGTTTCATCTTACAAACACTTTTAACCTCACTTGCTCTCCCACTTTTTAGGGCTACATGACAGGAATGAACTTGTTTCTGAACTTGGTCTGTCAAGTCAGTCGCCACCAATTCTCATTTTACAAATGTGTGCTGCTGTTATCTCCTCATTCTTTCTCTTTGGGTTTGTGAATTAACTGTCTTTTAAAAAACCTCTTTATTACCTGAAATAGGAGAAATCATAGTTTTCAAGAGAACATCCCAATCCTGTGTGTGTATGTTAGGTTATATGGAAAAGACAGTGAAAGTCACAAATCAGCTGACTTCAAGATAAGGAGGATATTCTGGATTATCTTGGTGGGTCCAGCGTAATCACAGAGGTTCTTAAAAGTGGAAGAAGGAGGCAGAAGAAAATCAGTCAGGGAGAACTACAGAAGAATGGTCCGAGAGATGTGTTGTTGTTAGCGTTAAAGACAGAGTAGCATGGCCCTGAGCCAGGAAAGGGAAGTATCCTATAGACCCTCCAGAAGCTGGAGAGGGCAAGAAAGTAGATTCCCCCTAGAATTTCTTCCCTCTAAAAAAAGGGGGGAATCTACTTTTTGCTCTAAAAGGAGCAAATTTGTGTTGTGTTAGCCACCATGTCAATAATTTATTACAACAACAAATAAACACTAATATATTGTCATTACAGTGAGTTTAGAAAGGTGTAGTGTTTAATCTTCCAAGTTTAACTGGAAACCTCCCCCTTAATATTTCACATGCAGAAATTGATTTACTATGCTGTAAATCTTTTCTTTGTCTTGCATTTTTTTTCAGCCTATCTGTTCTATCCTTTTGATTTCTTAGCCACTTCATCTTATACCTTAAGATTTACCTGGTATGCTCAAATAATAGACTAAGTGCTGGTTTCAGAAGTGTGGGTTGGTTTGTTGTGTCTTAGTAGGCATTAAACATCTCAGTATTACACCTAGCTATAAAACACAACTGCTCTTCTACTGAGGAACTTAACTCAGAGTTTTCTTTAGTCAAAGAATGTTTTTTGTTTTTTTTAAAATCCTGTCACCACTCTCTTCTCTTTCTCCTATGCTTTGCATTTGGCCTGTATTAGATTTTATAGCCATTTGGGTGCACAGCGTATGAATTTCTGAGGTGCCTTTTTTCAAATATTAGGCAATGCAACTAATGCTTTTCTCACTGACTGTAAGCTTCCCAAAGATCATTACAGATATTTCATAAGATTGGCATCTCTAAGCTAGGAGCCTTATTAGCTCTCTCGGCAGTTTTACAACAGGGTTCCTCTTTTTAAGAATGATCTTAATTTTGCCCCTATCCTCATCCACTGAAAAAATTTTGTTTCAGAATAATATGAGGTACATGCAAGTAAGTTTCATGGTTTGTATTTGTAAAGTTAAAGTCCAAGTTGTAGCTGTGTCCTTCAGCCAAGAAGTGTGCCATATACCCATGTATTGCACCCATCGGGTGGGATCCACTGAAATTTTGATAGGCTAGAGTCAGTGCACTGGCATTAAAAATTTATTTCATATATAGGCGGTCTAAGACCCCTCCAAAGAAATCAGAGACAATCATATTCCTACATTTTAATCCTTCTGAATTCTAAAGCTGAACCAAGACAGAAACACCTCCTGAGGGTGACTGTGAACCAAAAAAAACAAACACTTCAAGGACCAAACCATAAATCTCTAGTGTTTCCACCTAATCCAAGCTCTGGGGAGTTGCACCTTCAAACTTGATTTCACCTTGAACCTTAGGTGAGCAATAACTAGACTTGCACTTTTCATAAATCATTCTTGTGTTAGTCACAGCACAATACTCAAATTCTCTCTTCTGCTTTAGAAAATATAATTTATAAATCCTTAACCTTTATTTAATACTACAATGTTCCCCTTGTTTTCTTTAAGCGGCACACCGATTAGTCACAAAAAAAGTTATATTGGAACTTAAGAAACAATTATCTTGATACCAGAGCAGATTTTGGAAAATAAACCATTCTTAGCATTAATCCTGCTAATCCTCCACATTGAATAAAATTGCACTAATAAAGTCACCTTTTAAATTTGCTTACATGTAGAGAGAATATATCTCAAAATCAGAGCTGAGATATTTAAATCTTAAGAGAAATAAATAGATAAATAAATATTAAGAGCAAACCAAAGGTGGCTCAGAGATTCCAGATGAATATATAAACTTTTCTGAGAAATTTCAAGAGCTGTTTTTTTCCCTTTAAGCTATCATTTCATTTTTAAGGAAGAAAGAAAATGCATAATAGATGTGATGCATGAGTAATACAAACAGTATGTGAGATTCAGAGGAGTGATATGTAAAAAGAGAGTGGAAAGAAGGACTGAGAACCAGGGACACAGCATGAGTGGCAAGAGCGAATTTTCTTCTTCTTCTTCCTTTTTTTTCCAGTTTTAGGCCAGGGCCAGGTTTGAACCCACCACCTCTGATATATGGTGCCAGTGCCCTACACCTTTGAGCCACAAGTACCACCCCATGAGGGTACTAATGTTTAAGCTACATTGTTTTTGTACAAGTGGCAAGAGTGAACTTTTGTGCCCTCAGCAAGTTGAGGCTTGACCTAACTAAAATATTTAAAGAAATAACCAAAGCAGATAAATTGCCTGCCAAGCAGAACCTAAGGAAGATAAGTCTTAGATGAGGTGGTGGAATGGCTGTTTACTCCAACCCCTTTACTCCCTGAAACTAGTGATGATTCGGCAGGCCAAGGAGCTGCTTTCCTTCAATCACGGCTGTGTGTGACACAGGGGTGACTCCCTCCTTCCTACCTGTATTCTGGAATTTTTGGAAATACACATTTCTCACAATACCAAGTCAAAGTCTATGGAGAGGAGTTCAAGCCCATCTACATGTATTTAAAGCTTCTCTGTGTGCTGGGCGTGGTGGCTCATGCCTATAATCTCAGCGTTCTGGGAAGCTGAGGAGGGTGGCTTGCCTGATTTCACAGGTTAGAGACCAGTCTGAACCAGTGTAAAACCTCGTCTCTAAAAATAGCCAGACATTTAAATTGGCTGGCACCTATAGTCTCAGCTACTTGGCAAGGTGAGGCAAAGGACTCACCTGAACCCATGAGTTTGAGGTTGCTGTAAGCTATGATTTTACAGCACTCTACTGAGGGCAGTGACAAAGTGAGACTGTCTCAAAAAGAAAAAATGCTTCCCTGTGATTCGGATGAATGACAGGGACAAACCATGTGTTCCCTTCCAAGGGAGGCTTCAGAGCTGGAGGAGAAGAAAGAGAAAGAAAAAGATGGAGACTTTGCATCTTTTATATTAAACTGGTTGGAAGTGGAACACATTATTCTTAGTAAAGCATCACAAGAATGGACAAGCAAGAATCCTATGTACTCAATCCTGATGTGAGGACAATTGATGACCTAGTACATGGTGGGGAGTGGTGAAGGGGAGAGCAGAAAGAAGGAAGGAGGGAGGGGATGGGGGGTCATGGGATGTGACTCACCTCTTGGGGATGGGACACAATTATAAGAGGGCCTTTATTAACACATGCAATCAGTTTAACCTGGTTCTTTGTACCCTCAATGAATCCCCAACACTAAAACCAAAAAAATGCAAGTCTGTTGGAACCTGCTGTGAGTCAGGTACAACACAGGGGACAGAAGATCCATTTAGGAATTTCTCATTAGGACTTGATTATGACAGAACAGAAATTAAGATCTGTGTTTTTCCTACTTTTTAAAAAAAAGGCAGAATCATCTGCATTTCAAATTCAAGTAGTTTGCTTTGTCTAGCCATTTTCAAGTAGATTTTTTAAGTTAGTTTAGATTGTAGACTATTTTGGCAGTATTTTCTTTCCCTAATGATGTGTCTCAATTTTATTCAGAAATGAGATATGTGAGTGGATAGAGTTTTTGATCAGTGAGGGTCTATGAGTGTAGTGTTGAAGGTGAGGTTGAGGACCTTTTATTTTACCAAGTGTAAGTTGTATACCTAATGGTTATGTGCTGGGATTTTAAGTCAGTACCTTGGGCCTACATCCTGTAAGATGCTATATGAATTTAGGCAAGTAACTTAACTTATGTAAGCTTTGATTTCCCCTGTGTAAAGTAGAGCTGTCTTCCATGGAGTTTTCTCAGAAGCTAACTTTGAGACAGGAATCTGAGTGAAAGTACTATATTTGAAAAGGAGTGAAAGAAATAAACCTGTAGGAACAAATACAAATGAAACGGAGGAAAAGATAACCAACAAAATGTGTGGTTTTAGGTGGTTAACATGTGAGTCCAGAAGCTGAATTCCACTGGGCAAATTTTGTGACTCAGTGCAATTATCCTCCATGAGTAGAGGTGAAGAGGGGTGGAGGAAGCTAGAGGGGAGAGGGCAAAATGTCAACCCTTGTCAGTCTTTGGAAGAAGACTGCTCCAAGGGGCATTCATTTTCTGCTAGCCTACTAGCCTACAATACACAAACTAGTGCAGTAGGCTATGGAGCTACAGGAGGCCCTTGGAAAAGGTTAAAGAAATGTGGTTGCTGGCAATTGGAATTTAGGCAATGTGCACTGAAGTGGTAAGGGGTAGGAGATACAGTTGGGATGCCCTTATTTCATAGGGTTAATGGGAGAACTGAATAAAGCAATACATGTCAACACTTAAAACACAGCGACTGCTTAATGTGTCTGTCCCTCCACCTCAGACTGCTTAGAAAGTTTCAGACACTGATTTTCTTTATCTAATGGCTCCTGGGATATAATCTTTAACTCTAACAGATTTTTTTACAACAATGGAATAAATGAATAAATACAATCTTTAAGAATTGAATAAGAGTTTTTTTATATTACAATTATAATTTATTTCTGGTAGCTTAATAAAGTGAAAATATAGTTTGGAAAATTGCTACATTTTTCTCCTCTGGGTACTTTCTTAGGCATGGCTGTTTAAGAAAAGAAATAAAAAACAGTGTGTTCTTGCTACTGTCATACAGCAAAGTCAATATAACAGCAAAAGAACAAGCTGTGTTCTGTTCTGTCTCATATATCAACCAAATAGCCCCTGCCTTCACACATGCTGTTATTTGAGATGGCTGATGATGGATGGGCCTACCAAATACAGCTAAATTCCCAGGTTATAGTTCAGTTTGTGACAAATCATAGTTTGGTTTGTAAGGAGAAGTAAAATGATATGAAAGTGTTGATAGGAAATTTATAGCCATGGGACACTATTTTAACTGTCTTAGACTATCAAGAGTTTTCGAAAGACTAATTATCTGATCTACTATTGCTTGACACAGGTCTAAGAGCAGAGAATAGCATGTTTCTTTCAATCCATTGATAAGACATGTAACTGTCTGAAGGTCAAGCTATTTGGGATAGAGTGTGGGGTTTATAACATGGCTATCTCATTTATTATTGCCACTATTGGTGTTATTAGCAGTAATCTTGTTTTACATGCCCCAAATGTGAAAACAGCTTATGTGATGCATGTACAAGTTAAGTGGGGGGTTTCAGTGGGGTTTTAAATGGTAGCAAAAGCTTTAAGTTTCTACTACAATGATTTGTTCCTTGGATCTAAGCAGTGACACTACATTGAAATCTCTCAGAGCTTTGTATCATTTTGCCATATCCTAATACACATTGATAGAGAGGGAACTGGATTTCTCTAATCCATATGAGAATTTTCACTCTTTCTTGCCATCCCACTTAGCCTTCTCAAATGAAAAATGATAATGGTATAAATATTTGCTTGGCATCAGTGGATATCTACTCACATTTGTAGGAACAAGAAAGAACAGCATAAAGAAAATTGAGCTCTTTGGTTCTTGTGGTTTTTCTAGGTAGTCAATTAAATGCCCCAAAGTGGACCTAGGCAGGTGTCTGTTCCCATCCATAGCCAAGTTTATGTAATATTCTGGTATTGAAAACAGCTGGCTACTGCTATAAATTTTGGCTTAAATTGCTACAAGATCATTGTGAAGTTGAGGGATGTTACATCTAGTCACATGAATCCTGAATAGGATTAAGGTATTTTAGAAAGCTTAAGAAAGTGGAGAATTACCTTCTGTGTTCTTGAGATGCACATCAGGAGATAAACTCATGAAAGCAAAATGTTTCATGAGTAAAGGTAACAAGTACAAATTTAATGATAATATGAGGAAAACATTCTTGATTATATATTGTTAAGCAGATGGTCTACACAAGTTATTGCTATGCATTTTGAAAGAGACATACTCGTAAAAGTTAAATGTGAAGTATATTTTTTATTAAAAAAAAAAAGTGCCTACTAAGATTATGGTTGAGTATCCAGAGATAAATCCTTTGAGAACATAACTTAGCCTCAGACCCATGTACTATCTCTACTCATTCATATCTTTATTCAAACTAGAGCCTCAGCTTCTTTCTCCTCATCTCATTTACTTGTGCATGAAATACCCAAAGTGTTTCTTCAATGTAAGGTGTATTAGGAGCTGTAGGTATAAAAAGCGTCAACAAATACAGTTTTGTCATTTAATTTTTAGTTTTCTAAGCCAGGAAGAAACATGTGTATAATCAAATTAGTTTCCCAGCTTCACTTCTCATGACAAAACATACTGTGGATGGTGGCTGGGAACCAAAGAATGTGAGAAGGTGCTTCTAGAGTGTAGGGATAAGATTATCAGCTTGTATTTAGATAATATGAGTGAAAATACAGAAGTATGGGCATCTTTAAATATTTTTGTGCTATAATCAATAGAACTTGGTGACTTTGTTCAATGAGAAAGAGAAATTATGCTTTTATTCTCTAGTGTGGAAAGAAAATCATATGTAACAGAGATGATAAAATTTCATTTTGCAGGAACTTCAGAGGAAAAATGATAGGGCACCATATTCACATCTTAGTGCTTCCTGAGTCAGGATGAAAATCAAGTAATGTTACTCATGAGATCAATGAGACCAATGGTTATCATTGTTCCCTTGTGAATAGTTTTGCCAATAATAATTAACATAACTTAGTGTTGTATGATTTTCAAAGTGCTTTAATATATATTGTCTCATCTGAGATGTGCTTTGTATCCACGTTAAGTTTGCTAACTTCTCTCCCACATGGTATATTTGTTCAAGCTGTTCTATTTGCCAAGAAAACTTCAGTTATACTCTTCGTGTGCTGATTTTACTTATTCTTCAAGTGTCAGCTTAAATGCCATTATCTCTTGGACATTTTTCATTTTCTTCCAATCTTAATTAATTTTGTGTATACCCTATCATAATACATAATTTTTTCCTTTAAAATTCTTACCATTATTTCCAATTTTACATGTTTATATGTATGATGCTACTGTTAAGGACCTTCTTCACTCTGTAGAATTTGTGAAGGAGGCCATAATTGTTTTATAACACATGTATAATCAAATTGGCACACAAGGCTTGACCACAGTGATTCACAGTAAAACATAAACAAATATTTTTATTAAAGAATGAAAAAAATGATTAAGTAATTTTCCATTGCATACAAGAGACATAACTTATTTTACCGAGTTTGACTTTGATTATGCTGGAGGCTTTGTGTCATTATTGGTAACACTAGATAGTACCTTAATTTTTCTGGGTTCATTCAGGCAGGGGTGTCCAACCTTTTTCACTTCTCTGGGGTATACTGGAAGAAGAAGAATTGTGTGGGTCGTATATAAATACACAAACATTAATGAAAGTGGATGAGAAACAAAAAAGGTCCGGGCATAATTTTTGTAACATCTCCCACCACAGATAAGCAAAAAAAGCACTTGCATAGTACTCGTCATTATGCAGCAGCCCTTTTAGAGAATCTTTTAAAATTGTTTAGCAGGTCCCAAGTTTGCAATCGCTGATGTAGAAAATGTACATATCTAAGTAATAAAATGTCTTTGGCTTTTTTTTTTTTTTGATTTTTTTGTATTCTAAAAGTAAAAGAAAAGGGCAACATAAAACTAGTGGGAAATTTCACATTGTATTTGAGAAACTAATTCATCAATATCTGGTTCTATGGAAGTAGTCGTGATTCTTGTGAGTTCTCAAAGTGCTCATCAGATATTTTGGTTCTAATTTTACTCTTAATGGGCTGCATTCTTAAAAATAGTTGCTTGTAAATATAGGTGCTGCCAAAAAGTAATAACATGAATAAGGCTTCATTGGGAAAGCAAAGGGATATTGGTTTCTGGGAAGACAGGACCTATAAAAGTTCAGTAACGAGACATGAGCAAATTTTTCTTTCAGTTTAATGTCAGATTTCAATTTTTCTGTTTAATGTGAGATTTCTATGCATTTGATTTGAAAATTGGAAGGTGTTGGGCATCTAGTGGATCCCGAACTTGGACAGTGGCCAGCAAGGGGAGCTGGTACTTAGGAAGGTACGAGACTTACACCAAACTTAGTGCATAAAACCAGAAGCCTGTAAGGGCATACACTATTTCATGTGCCTGGTGGCAGCATGGGAAGAATATAGCACCTGTCCTGTTTCCAGGAATCTTTTTATTGGGTAAATAACAGAGTATATGTGCAAGGATGCACAGCAGTCAGTCATCAGCAGTCAAAGTTAAGGAGAGAGGGGAGATTACAGCCCTCAGGAAGGTTGGGTAAAGGGTAAACAGGCACATTAGGTAATGGAACATTGGAAGAGGCCAGATAATGATGCAACCTGAAGAGAGAGCAGGGAGAGCAAGTCTCATCTCCTTAGGCAGGCATCTGAGCCTAGCCTAAACTACTAGTTGATGGTTTCAGCTGCCTGCACTGCTGATTTCCCCATAGAGGGATAGTCATGTAGACATCCCCCTGACTGGGCACCTTACCCTGAGTTGGAAGGTCTGCAAGGAATTCAGCCTGTCTGCCTCCCACAAGCAGCTAACATACTTATATCAACTGAAAATGAAGTTACAAATGCACCAATATACTGATTATTTTCCTGGAGATCTTAAAATTTATTTTCAAATAAACTATCAAATCAAAAAGTAAGGCTGGATATTCTTCACTGTTCACAAAGCTGTGTTTAGCCAATGTGTTGAAGTGCATTAAATTGTTTGCCATAATTTCAATTTCATTTGGAACACTGTTATGGTTTGAAACATTGTATTGGTAAGTTGATTTTCACCTTGAAAATGCATTTTTAACTCATTTAAATGAGCAGTTAAAGCTGCTAAAAACACTAAATCTGTAAGTCAGTTTTTGTCTTCAAGTTCTGGCACAAATTTGGTTTTTGATACCATAAATTACTTGATAACATGTCATAAATCATAAAATCTTTTCAACATTTGGCCTCCACTTAGCCATCTTATTTCCAAAAAGTAAATGATATCATCATGGTCAGCATTAATACTTACTAAGGAATTCGTGAAATTGGTGATGAGCCAATCCATTGGCCCTTATAAAATTCAGTCTTGATGACGGTTTATGTGATATTATCCATTTTTAAGGCTTTTCACATAAATTTTCTTGATGTACTATGCAATGATACTTCATCAAATGTGAGTTTGGGGGCAGCAATTATATTGTCTTTTATTAATTTTATAAGTCCCTCTCTTACCTACCATCACCAGGGCACCATCAACCATCAGTAACTATACCAGATTTGTTGACAGTGGACAAAGAAAATCTCTTTAGCATGTTTTTTTACTGTTCCATGTAAATCTCTCAATTTAGTTGTCTTTTAATGGCACTAAAGAAGTCATTTCTTCAGTGACACTATATTCATCATCAATACCTCTAATAGAAAGGGCAAGTTGAGCTGTACCTATAGCACCAATTCTCTCATCCATCATCAAAGAACAAGATTTAAAACTAGCAGCTTTATTCTCCAAACTTCTTTTGAAAGATTTTCTAATTTCTTCAATTTTCCTGGTTATTGTCTGGCGAGACAAACTGGTTTTAGAAATATTCCCCCCTTTTCAGGACAAACTATACCTACCATGCTTTCCATACATTGCTTAATAAACTCACCATGAGTAAATGGTTTAGTTTTTTTTTTTTTTTTGCTATTAAAAATATGCTACCGCATAATTAGCTTTTACAATGGAATCCAGATGTGTTGTTATTTTTTTTTAATTTCACATGAATTTGAGGGTACAAAGAAATAAGTTACAAAGTTTGCATTTGTTAAGTAGAATCCTTCTTAAAATCGTGTCCTGACTCCAAGAGGTGTGCCATACACCTAACATTGTGCCCTTTTTAAAAACATTTTTGTTGAAAAGACAGACTTTTTCTCTTATTTTGTTCTTGAAACACAATCCTTCATATACATAAAATTTGACAGCATGGTTTTTTGCATATAATGCCTTTTAAAATTATCATCTTTGAACCCTTGCGCAAATCCCCTATACATTAAGAAGAGTGCCAAGATGATAGAGTGAAGTGGAGTGGGGGGGAGGGAGGCTTGACAGAGGGAGGGTAAAAAGCGGGATCATACCTATGGAACATATATGACAAGGGTACAAGTCAAATCTGTGAAATGTAGAACATAGATGTTTTGGCACAATAATCAAGTAAATGAGGTGAAAGCTATGTTGATTGGTTTAATGTAATCATGTTAGATTGTATTTAAAAAAATCAACACATTGTACCCCACATATGCATGGATGGATGTATTCATGATCTATGTGTATTTGACTTAATAAAAAAATTAATTAATTAAGAAGAGTGCCTCACTATTTGCCACTTTTCACTGAATAATTTTCCTTCATCCATACTTTTGTTTTGGCAGGTTTTATTTTGAGACATTGTTGAATCCATGCTGGGATTAAAAAAATAATGATAGGTAAGGGGCTATATTATGAAAATTAATTGGCAGAAAACAGAAAGCTAGGTTTGGGTCCTTCCACATCTTGGCTCCTGATGCAGGGTGAAGCAGAGGGCCAACTGTAAAGTATGGTGGGAGATGTGTGAGGCACCCCTGAATTGTGTAAATACGCTTACTAATCAACTAGGAATGCTTACGTGACTTCTAAATAAGATTAAATATCTAGCTTTGCAATGGTAGGTTGAAATATTATTGGTCATCACTGCCTCACCAAGTCTCATGAGCACATGTAAGGTCTGATGGTGTCAATTCCACTGTGAATTTAGAAGATAACACACTGGAAGCCACACACTGCTGTAAAACCAAAGCCACGTGTGTGATAAATGGTGATAGCTTACATATTTTTTTTTATGTGACATTGTTACGTGACATTCTTGTACATTAAGTTCATGCAAAAGAGTTCCACAAAAAAAATTAAACACACAAAAATCTTATAATGTTTTAAGTTCACAGTTTTGGCTTGAGCCACATTCACAGCTATCCTGGGCTGCATGTGACCCGTGTAGGCCGTGGACGGGGCACCTCTGCGCTGGAAACGATTTACATCCCATTCATCTTTGTACCACCATTCCTTAATCCAGAGCCTACAACAAAATATGCACACAACTTTAATGACTAAGTCATTGAAATCCATAAGGGAGCTTTACTAATAATTCGATGAAAATAACAAGTTTTGTCTGTGCGGAAATAAAATATAGACAGATTTTGCAGAAGTATAAACAAGACTGGTCAACTTGTGAACTTTTAATACATAACAAATGAAAGAATCAAAAGTTGACATTTCATATGTAAGGACTGAAGCTCTGGGAGGGACATGTCATGTTTTTTAGGCTAAATCACATAAAATCCTGGGTATTTTAAGGCAAAAGCAGTCAGTATCAGCAATTTTACATGGTTCAACAGATGTATCTGGTTTCTGTGATGTTGACTTTGAGATATTGATAGTACTTTCAATGTTCATTCCAGATTCAAGTGAAAAATTCCCCCAGAGTTTGCAAATACTTAGAATTTGGCCTAGACTTGTCATTTTAAAAAAAAATCTGAAATATGGTTATGGGAATGTGGGGAGAGGAAAAAAATAGAATCAAGGGAAAACATATTTAAAAATATGTACATATTGATAAACATTTGAGCATTTTTACATTTCTTCCAATTATAACAATGCTTTAAATTTATGTGTATATATGTTTTTATATTTTTGCACTTTTTTTTTTTGAGACAGAATCTCAAGCTGTTGCCCTGGTTAGAATGCTGTGGTGTCATAGCTCACAGTAATCTCTAACTCCTTAAGTGATCCTCTTGGCTCAATTTTTTCTATTTTTCAGTAGAGACCAGGGTCTTGCCTTTGCTCAGCCTAGTCTCAAACTCGTGAGCTCAAGCTGCCAACTTGCCTTGGCCTCCCAGAGAGCTAGGATTATAGGCATGAACCACTATGCCTGGCTTGCACTTGTTCTTTTACATGGATCCTAAATTCAAGAAGAAGCGTCCTGGATTAAACAAAGCAAGAATTGAACATATTTAAACATATTAGCAAACTATTCTAATTTACATTCAGAAATAGGTTTTCTCCACATGAAATTACATAGACTAATAGAAAAAAAATGTAAACTATAGAAAGTATATAAACTAATATTTAAGGTTCATTAAAATTGTTCTTCAAAACATTGGATCTCAAACTTTTAGCTCTCAGGACTCCTTTATACTCTTAATGCCTAAGAATTTCAACAACCTTCTGTTCATATAGGTTATAGCTACTGATGTTTATCATATTCGAGATTAAAACTGAGAAATTTTAAATATTCATTCATTTTAAATGTCAGTATTAAATTCATCCTATGTTAACCTAAATAATATGATTGATGAAAAATATTCCAAGTGAAAACTAAATTTAGTGAGAATTATCTTATATTTTTGGAATTTGTTTTGGAATTTAGAATTAGGTTTATATTTTTGGAAATTCAATAATGTCTACCTTAATAGAAAATAGCTGGACATCATAAAATCTGCTTCTGCATCAAATCTGTTTTAATATGCTGTTTTGGTTGAATATACAATGAAAATCCAGTTTTCATAAAGTTGTGTAATTGGAAGAGGGAGAAGTACTTTAATTGTTTTTCCAAGTCATGAGTTGCTTAATGATGGGGATACTTTCTAAGAAATGTGCCATCGGGCAATTTGTTGTTGTGTGAACATCACAGAGTGTACTTACGAAAACCTAGATGGTACAGCCTCCTACACACCTAGGCTGTATGGTATAGACTCCAAATCTGTAGGGCATATGACTATATTGAATACTGAAGGCAAGTGTAGCACAAAGGTATTTGTGTAAGTAAACATATCTAAACATTTTTCAATTTTTATATTCTTTTGCAGTAACACATAGCTTATAACACAAACACATTATACAGCTGTAAGTTTTTTTTTCTTTATAAGCTTTTTTGTTATTTTAAATTTATTACTTTTTAAAACTTTTATAAAATTCTAATATAAAAACATACATATTAGCCTAGGTTTACACAGGTTCAGGATCATTCATAGCACTGCCCTCCATCTGTACATCTTGTCCCACTGAAAGGCCTTCGGGAACCACAACATACAAGGAGCTATCCTCTCCTGTGGTATGCATAACAATGCCTTCTTCTGTAGTATCTCCTGAAGAACCTGCCTCAGGCTATTCTAGAGGAGTTGGTTTGTTTACACCAGCATCACCGCAAACACTGAGGAATTCCTTATGTTAGGCCAATATAATGGCTACCATCTCAGTAGGCAATATGAATTTGCAGTTCCATTACAATCTCATAAGACTATCTTGGTATGTGTGTTCTGTCATTGACAGAAGTGGTTGTTATTCAGTACTGCTGCAATTGTGAGTATTCTTCTCTGACTTGACACTAAAACTTGACCAGCATTGATTTCTTAAAGATTAGCTTTGGTGTGGAATCTGACACTGTATAAATGAACTTTTTACATTCTATTACATTAAAATCCATTGTCTTACTTTCACTTCTAGTTGATGATTTACTCTTCATGATTTTGTAAGGGTACATTTGGAAAAGATCAGTTTGACGAGTTATGAATGTCTTACAAATGATGATAGAGTTTATATAACATCAAATAATAATCTTTAATATTACTGCCCACATCACCAGAAAAGTCCTCAAATATTGGAAAATCGTCAAGTTCGCAGTAGAAGACACAAGTTTTCCAAAATTTTAAATTTTCATTTGTCATCTCACATTTTATCATTGCCAATAAATACTGTCAATTGTTTTCCTTCTAGGGTAAGATGTCTAACAAATACCTACATATGAATGACCTTAGTTTGTCACTCATTATTTCAAGTAAAAATGATTCTCCTTCAAAAATGCAGTAAGGTCACAACTCAAAGGTAGTGCTCCTCTTAGAGACAACCATTATACTTCATGTACAGCAGAAGGGCTTTATTTGTACTTTCTAAGTCGTCACACAAAACATATTAAAAAATTATTTAGTTAGAGGTTAAGATTTAGTTAAATAATTTTTGCTGCTTCATCAAAGGTATTCTTAAGCGAAAGTGTCACCTTTTTTTTTTTTTTCTGTGAATGTGTGACAGTAAAAATTGGAAAGACAGCTGTAATGTTTGGTGCCTCACCAATGACCTAACTGCAACTTCCCCACTCCCACTCTGCTTCCACAGATAAGATTCCCTAGCTAAATAAGCCTCCTTGTCAAATCAAATGAATGCTATTTGTGCTTATCCTGAGTGGCGGCTTTCAGTTCCGTGACAACCCATGGGATCATTTAAATAAACCAATGACAACTTCCCTTGGGAATTAGGGGTACACCAACCACCTTCTTAATACTACAAAGCCTGCCTCTCATAGCCCCTATTGTTTACTCTTTCCCAAGTGTGGTCCTCATGTGGCCCTGAATGGTATAGTGTGCTCCTTCCCCAGACTGTAAACTGTAATGTGACTAATTTACTGCTGCTGTTCTCAGTTGTCCAGGGCTGGGTATTGTATGTTTGGTCATCTCCTTAACTCTCGGTCAACTAGCACTCCTTAGCCAACAATGGCAGAGGAGGTGATTAACATCAACACATGCAATAGTTATTGATATTTGCATGTGTTGTTAATCTTTCAGGTAAAAGGAGATCTTTTATATTCGTTGGTATTTATTCTAGATGAATACAAGCAAAACAAAATATAGCCATGTCTGCAGATTTGCTCATTCACAAGGCAAAAGTACAACTCTGCAGACTAGATGTGAACTCAGGCTTCATGTTTGCAGGTAAATGTTTAATGTGATGAATCACTTTGTCTTTGGAAAATGGTACTGGGATGATTTGCTTCACTAACTTCTCATCTAGTAGATATTCAACAATGTCACCCATATAAGGCTTTATTAGTCTTACAATTATTAGATGTGCTTTTCCAGCCAATGCAACATATAATTTATTCCGTAAGATGCTCTGGTGGCTTATTCATTTAGTTAGTTTGAAAAACTAACAATTCCTAGCTTTAAAACAGTTCAGCACATCTGCATTTAAACTAACTCTTCATATTAACAATGCTGAATGATTTGTCTTACAATGATACCATAATTTAACTGGATTATGATATTATTTAAAAATGTTCCATTAACTGCAATACAATGTAGTAAATCAATAGCATATATAACCCTTAGGGGTTATATCCTTATATAACTATAAGGATAGTTTTTCTCAAATAATTTTTATTTCTCATTTGTAGTATTACCAGTTTGTTTGGAATAGATTTGTTCCTTCCACTAATCATAAAACTCTAAATCATCTTTTTCAGCATCTTTGAGACATAGACATGGCAGCTGAGATAAGAGAAAGCAAGTCTTCTGATTCTCTCCTTTAAGCAAATAATTCATCCTGAAATATAAGATATAACAATATAATAGAGTATATTTACTGTAGCATATTATTTAATCAAAAATAATAGTTTTAGGGAAATTTTTAACATCTAGAAATATTTTCAAATATTAACACCAAACAATAAAACAAAGTATACTTTTTTTGTGTTGGGCTTCTGTATAGATAAAAGGAAAATATTAGGATTTCAATATAGCAATATTTTGAATGACAATGAACTAATATTATAAAAGCTGTAAACAGATGTCTAAAAAGAGCAATGTAGTGAGATACATATAAATTAATCTCTGAAAATAAGTAAATAAATAAATAAATATATATATATATACACACACACATATATACACACACACTAAACCTACTTAAAAATTCTACAAATACATAAATATAAAATCACACATTCCTGGGGCAGCATCTGTGGCTCAAAGGAGTAAGGTGCTGTCCCCATATGCCGGAGGTTGGTGGGTTTAAACCCAGCCTGGCCAAAAACTGCAAAAAAGAAAAAAAAAAATCA
>NW_003852436.1:2422322-2486452 GCF_000181295.1 Otolemur garnettii
AAAAAAAAAATCACACATTCCATTAGCTGGTAGAACAAGGATGTCATTTCATTTACTCTCTAGAAATCTCCTCTGAAGATTTGTAAGGAAATGAGGGTGACATGACAAATAGACAAGTAAATTCTTGTATTTTTCCTTCCTTCCTTCCTTTTCTCTCTCTCTTTCTTTCACTCTTTCTCTCTCTTCTCTATCTCCTCCCTCCCTTCCTTCCTTCCTTCTTCCCCCCTCCCTTCCTCCCTTTCTTCGTCCTTTATTTTCTTTTTAAATGTATTTTTTATTTGTACATATTCCTGAAGTACCATTGCAAGTTTGCTATGTTCATATCTTGCATTGTGAAGAAGTCAGAGCCTTCCGTGCGTCCATCACTGGAGCAATGCACATGGCAACCACAAGGTAGCTGTAACTTCCCATAATATTCCCTCACCCCTTCACCTCTCTGAGGCTTCATTTTCCATCATCCCACCCTCTGCTTCCATGTATACATATTATTTAGCTCCTACTAAATAAGTGAAATCACGTGGTATTTGTCTTTCTGTGTCTACGTTATCTTAAGATAAGGGCCCTAGTTCTTCCCATGTTGTTGCAAATGACATGATTTCATTCCTTTTTATGGATCAATAGTAGCCCATTGTGTATATATTCCTCATTTACTTTATTCAATCCTCTGTTGATCCATACTTACGCTAATCTATATCTTGGCTACTGTGCCTAGTTCTGAAATAAACACATGAGTGTGTGCAGATATCTTTTTGATATGCTGATTTATTTTGTTTGGATGGATACCTAGTTATTAGATTGCTAGATCTTACAGTAGTTCTTCTAGAAATCTCTACACTATTTTCCATAGAGATTGCACTAATTTACATTCCCACCCACAGTGTAAAAAGCTCCCTTTTTACTGCATCCTTGCCCACATCTATTATTTTTTCACTTTTTAATAGTAGCCACTCTAATTGGTAGATGATATCTCATTGTGGTTTTAATCTGTATTTCTTTGATGAGTAGAGATGTTGAGCATGTCATACACTTTTTGGGTATTTGTTTATCTTCTTTTGAAAAATATCTACTCAAGTCCTTAGGCCACTTTTTAATGGGGTTATTTACTTTTTGGTGATCCCTCTAGTTGAGTTCCTTGCAAACACTGAATATCAGTCCCTTGTTAGATGTAAAGTTTGCACATATTTTCTCCCATTCCTAGGTTGACAGTTCACTCCATCAACTTTGATCTTTTGCCTGCAGAGCTTTGTACTTAAATCCCATTTGTGTATTTTTGTTGTTATTTTTGATGCCTGTGGTTTTGATGTCTTAGTCATGAACTCTTTGCCTAGATTGATATCCAGAAGAGTTTTCCTTAGATTTTCTTACAATATTTCTAATAATTACAGATCTTACATGAAAGTCCTTAATCCAATTTGAGTTGATTTTTGTATATGGTGAGAGATAAGGGTCTAGTTTCATTCTTCTGCATATGGCTATCCAATTTTCCCAGTACCAATTATTGAAAAGAGTGCTTTTTCCTCAATATGTGTTCTTGTCAACTTTGTCAAAGATCATGTGGTTTATCTCAGATTCTCTATTCAGTTCCATTGATCTATGTGTCCATTGTTATACCAGTATCATACTGCTTTGATTAGTATAGCCATGTAGTATAATTTGAAGTGAGACATTGTGATGTCTCCAGCTTTGCTCTTTTTGCTCCAGATTGCTTTGGCAATTTAGGGTTTTTCTTGAGATTTCATATAAACTTTAAATTTTTTTTCTAATTCTATGAAAAATTATGTTGGTATTTTAATAGGGAATTGAATTGAATCCGTAGATATTTTTGGACAGTATGGTCATTTTAATGATATGAATTCTTCCCAGAAGTATGGAATGTTTGTTTGTGTCATATAAAATTTCTTCCATCAGTGTTTTATAGTTTTACTTGTGGAAATATTTCATTTTCTTGGTTAAATATGTTCCCAGGTATTTCATTATTTTTTTTTTTGTAGCTTGTAAATAGGATTGCTTTTTTGATTTGATTCTCATCAAGATTATTATTGATGAATATCAATGCTACTGATATCTGCACATTTATTTTGTGTCTTGAAAATATACAGAATTCATTTATTACAAATTTTTAGTGATTTTTAAAAAATATATCAGACTATATCATCAGCAAACAGGGATAATGTGATTTTTCTCTTCTCTAATTTGTATGCCTTTTATTTTCTTCTAGCACTATGTTGAATAAGAGTAATGAATGTGGAAATCTTTGTCCTACTCTAGTATTTGGGGGAAATTTCAACTTTTCCCCATGAAACATGATTCTTGTTATGGGTTTGTCAAATATGGATCTTATTTTTTTTGAGATATCTTCCTTCTATGCCTAGTTTGTTAAGGGTTTTTGTTATGAAGGGGTGCTGGACTTAATGAATACTTTTTCCATATCTATTGAGATGATCAATTGTTTTTTGTCCATAATTCTGCTTAAGTGATGAATCACGTTTATTGTAGTTTGTGGATGTTGAATCATCCTTGCACCCTGGTATAAAGCTGATTTCATTGTGATATACTATTATTGGATTCAATTTGCTAGTTCTTTGTTGAAGACCTTTGTGTCTTTGTTCATCACAGATATTGTTCTATAGTTTTTGTTGTTGTGTCCTTGTCTGTTTTTGATAACAATGTAATACTAGACTCATAGAATAAGTTAGGAAGAATTCCATTCTCAATTTTTTAAAACAGTTTTAGGAAATTTAGTATGAGTTTTTCTTTGTTTGTTTGTAGAATTTGGCTATGAATCTACATGTAGTCCTGACCTCTTATTGTGGTTGTGAGGGGTTTTTTTTATTACTTATTTAATAACTCTACTTGTTATTGGTCTATTTAGGAGTTCTATTTCTTCCTGATTCAATCTTGGGAAGTTGTATGTTTCCAGGGATATATTCACTTTCTTCAGGTTTTCCAGGTTTGTTAATTTATGATCTTTCTACTTTTTTGATGTAAGCATTTGATGCTATAAACTGCTCTCTTAGCACTGCTTTTGATATATCCAACAGGTATTTGCTATGTTGTATTTTCATTATCATTCCAAAAAATAATATTTCTGTCACTTTTTTTGTTGGCTCTGTGATTGTTCCAGAGTATGCTGTTTAATCTTCAGGTATCTGTGTAGTTTTGAAGTTTTCTTCATAGTGATTTCTAGCATTATTCCACTGTGTCTTGTGTAGGAACTTAATATGATTTCAACTTTTAAAAATTTGTTAAAACTTATTTTGTGGCCAAAAATGTTGTCTATCTTGGAGAATATTTCATGCACTAGTAAAAAGAACATATATTCTGTAGTTATTGGATGGAATATTCTGCAAATGGATCTAAAGTGCATTTGGTCTAAAGGCCAATTTAGGACCAAAGTTTTTTTGTTGATTTTCTGTCTCCTGCTATGAGTGGGGTGTTAAGACTACTGCTATTATTATATTACTATTTTTTATTAACATCTAGTAATATTTGTTTTGTGAATCTGAATGTCCTGAATTGGTGGCTACTATGTATGTATATATTTAGGATAGTTATATCTTATTGCTGAATAGATCTTTTTATCATTATTTAATGGCTTTCCTTATCTTTTATTTAAAGTTATTTTATATTCTATAAGTATAGGTATTCTTGCTTGTTTTTGGTTTCTGTTGCATGGAATACCTTTTTCTACCTTTTTACTTTCAGTCTATATTTGTCTTCCCAGGTAAGGAGGGTCTCTTGTAAACACCATACAGTTGATCTTTTTTAAAAAATCTGTTCTGCTAATCTATACATTTTTTAATGTAGCATTTAATACATTTACATATGAGGTTAACTGATGCATGAGGCTTTGTTCTTTGGTTATATATATATGGGGGGCAGGGCTGGGTTTGAACCTGCCACCTCTGACATATGGGGCTGGCACCCTACCCTTCTGAGCCACAGGCACCGCCCCCTCTTTGGTTATATTTTTAATTACTTTCTAGTTATTTTATAAATTCTTTGTTTCTTTTTCTTTCTTTTTTTTTTTTTTTTGTCTTTGTGGTTTAATGAAACTCAGTCATGTTGCCATTTGATTCCTTTCTCTTCCACCTTTGTGTGGACTATTTTATACAAAACATGTTTTTTTATTTTCGTGTCTTTTTATGATGACAAATATTGATCTTTTGTTTCCATGATTAACACCCCTTTGAATATTCTCTCAGCATTTGCTTCTCTGAGAGATACTTTATTTCATCTTCATTTATGACAATTACTCTGAAAGCATAAAAGTTCTTGGTTGGCATATTTTGTCTTTCAAAACATTAAAAACGTCATCCCATTCTCTTCTGGTCTATAACATTTCTGCTGAGAAATATGAGTTAGGCTTACAGTGTTTCCTGTATAAGTGACTAGATGCTTTTCTCTAGTTAATTTTAAATTTTTTATTTCCCTTCAACTTTAGTCATTCTGATTAAAATATACCATGGTAAAGCCTTTTTTTTTTTACAATGTCTTTGCCTGGGTATCATTTATGTAATCTCAGATATCTGAAATGGTTAGTTCATCCTTTTCTGTTGTTTCCTTATATTTGTTTGGCTGGATTATTTCAAAATATCTGTCTCAACAGTGTGGGATACTTCCTCCTACTTATTTGACTCTATTATTGAAGATTTTGAATGTATTTTGTATTTCCTTCAAAGAATTCTTCAGCTCCAGAATTTCTGTAGTGTGTTTGCATGTTTTAAAGATATCTATATCTTTACTAAATTTCTCACTCATGTCTTCAATTAGTTTTCTGAGCTTTTAATTTAATTTCACCGAGCTTCTTTAAAATCAATGTTTATAATCCTTTTCTGGCATTGTTTTGATTGGAATTCACTGTTAGAAATTTGTGGTCTTTGTTGGAAAAATCATTTCCTTTGATTTTTCATGTTTCCTGTGTCCTTCCATTAATATCTATGCACTTGGAATAGCAGTTGCTTGTTCCAATTTTTAAAAATTGCTTTTGAATTTTTTTTCTGAAGACATATATATGCTGTTGGTTGAGTAGCATACTTCTTTGGCTTTAATTTTGGGTGCTTATGGTAGTGTGATCTTTGCATGATTTCTCTGGCAGTACATGGGGTCAGTGGTAACTGTAATTTTTTTTTTCATTCGCTATGGTTATTGTCTATTAGGGGAGGCTATGGTGAAGTTTTGCTCAGGACTTGGATAGCACCTGAGCCAGTCTTTGCACCCTGGTGGTGACAATAGGGGGATGAGTGTCCCTGTGTTTAGGCCCCAGAGCAGCTTATGCTGGCACCAATGTTAGTGGATCCTGAACAATTCATAGTCCTTTAGGTACCTTGCTCAGATGTTAGTAGTGGAAACAGACTGCCACATATGTAGTTACATTCTTAGGTCTGATACAATGTGAGTGGTGGCAATATCAGTGACGAAACCACTCACTGGCTAAAAATTAGTTTCATAATAGGGTTGAGTACATTGGATACCTTTTCTTCCATTATAAGAATACAGAAAAAGGGAAGAAGGAGGGGAGAGGAGGGGGAAGGATGGGTGGAGGGAGGGTGATTGCTGTGATCATGCCTAAGATTTATCCTATAACGGTACACGTGACTCTTTCTAAATGTGGAATATAAATGTCTTAACACAACAACTATGAGAATGACATGAAGGATATGTTAACCAATTGGATGAAAGTATTTCAAATTGTATATAGAAACAACACACTGTACCTCATGATAGTATTAATGTGCACAACTATGATTTAATAAAAAAACAAAACACTCACTGGGATTCCAATGGTCCACATTGGTGTCTCTGTTAGTGGCAGTGCAATAGGTTGGCTAGGATAGTCTCACAATTGCTTGTAGCAGTATGCTGGATGTTAACCTAAGTGTGCTTGGCAAGTTTTGGTCTCTCCTGTATCTCTCTAGCCAGATGGTGATGATAGCCACCTCACTTCATACTGTGCCTGAGAGTGGAGTGCAGTCCAGTGTTCAATTCTCAAAATGGCCCCAGATATGGACCTGTGATCATAGATGGCAGGACCTCTCTCAGATGAGTGGTGTGAGCAAGGAACTGTGGAGAGTGAGGCCCCCTTGAGTCTTGGTCTCACAGCAATCCATTCCTCAGCAGTGAGTATTGTTCAAGGGGTATGCAGAAGAGCTGGCTTCTACTCATCTGGATTGTGGCAATAACTATGTCAGCCTGAACTTGGCCTGAGGGCAAGAGTGCAACCCAGTGTTAAATTCTTTTTTTTTTTTGGAAACAGGTCTCAATTTGTTGCCCTTCGTAGAATGCCATGGCATCACAGTTCACAGCAATTTCAAATTCTTGGGCTTAAGCAATTTCCTTGCCTCAGTCTCCCAAGTAGCTGGGACTACAGGTGCCCACCACAATGCCTAACTATTTTTTTAGAGATGAAGTCTCACTCTTGCTCAGGCTGGTTTTGAACTCCTAAGCTCAAGCAATCCATCTGCCTTGGCCTTCCAAATACTGGGATTATAGGTGTGGCCATGGTGTGCAGCCTCCCCAGTATTAAACATTAAAAAAAAAAGACTTAGACCTGTAACCAGAGATGGTAGAGCCCTTCCCAGGCAGGCAGTGTGGGCAGGAAGATAACAAACACTTTAAGAACCACTGCTTTAGAATGTCTGTATTTTAAAGACTCCTAATTGGCTATTGACTCTTTCAGTCAATAACTTTTCTACTCCTTCTTCTATTTTATTTTTGACTAATATATAAGAAGCCCTTGGCTCAGTGCCTGTAGCTCAGCAGCTAGGGTGCCAGCCACATACATCAGAGCTGACAAGTTCAAACCCAGCCTGGGCCTGCTAAACAACAATGACAACTACTACCAAAAAATAGCCTGGCATTGTGGCAGGTGCTTGTAGTCCCAGCTACTTGGGAGGCTGAGGCAAGAGAATCACTTAAGCCCAAGAGTTTGAGATTGCTGTGGACTGTGATGCCATAGCACTCTACTCAGGGCGACATAGTAAGACTCTGTCTCAAAAAAAAAAAAAAAAAAAAGAAAGAAAGAAAAGAAAAAAGAGAAGCCTTGCAAATATTTAAGAAAAAAATTCAAAAGATACACTGGCAAAACATAAGAACTGGAAATTCATAGAAGAAGATATACCAATTGTCCACAAGTATATGAAAAGATGAACAACTTTAATAGTAATCAAAAAAATTAAAATTGAAATATTTTCTCTTAAAAAATAAAAAAGTACTTTTTTCTCACAAAAAGATCTGAAAAAGAAGGAAACACAGATAATATCAGGTTTGACAAGGATATGAGGAAATCTACACATTCTTAAATTAAATTATTAAAGCTTGACAAGGATATGAGGAAATCTACACATTCTCAAATTAAATTATTAAATTATTATATATTATTTAATTTAATTATTAAATTAAAAATTGGCACAATTCATGTATTGTAAAATTTGATTCTACAGCTATAAATTGGTATGATCCTTCTGAAAAAATTGTAAATGTCTTCTACCTCAGGAATTTGTCTTAAAGAAATGTTGAATATTTAAAGATACATATAGCATACATACACACATTTATTTGTATGTATATTTTTATGTTTATACAAATATATATTTACATTTAAATGAAAAAATATTTATAACAGTAGAAAATTCAGCACAACCAGACTATATGTCAAGATCCTATTATAGACATCTCAGTGAATCTACACAATGGAATACTATACAGCAATTAAAAAGGATTAATTAAATCTTTATCATTGCTATAGATGGAAGCCCAATATATACAGAAATGAGAAGGATTAATTAAATGTTTATCATTGCTCTAGATGGAAACCTTATATACTTTAAGTAATTAAAAATAAACAACATGCTACTAAAATACATAAATAGCACGTCCCTCTTTAAAAAAAATAATATGCATGTGTAAATGCATAGATAAATGACATTCCCTGCAATGGCAAAGAATATCATTACAGGTAGTAAAATTTCTGGTGACTTTGAATTTAGTTTGTAAGGCAGTGTTTCTCGTGTGTATGTGTATTTGTGTGTGTGTTGGGGGAGAGCTTTTGTCCCTTGGGCAACATTTGATAATACATTTTTAGTTGTTACAATTGCAGGTAGGTAGAAGCCAAAAATGCTGCAAACATCTTACAGTTATCTAGGACAAGATGTCAATAGTGCAAAGGTTTTAAGGTAATTCAAGTTAACTTAATTTTACAAATATTTATGAGGCTACTGTTATGTACAAGATACTGGTAGCACAACAATAAATGAAACAGAAATGGTTGTTTTCCATAGGAATAATAATATTTGTAGTACCCAAATCCTTTATAAATTAGTGAAAGTCATAAAGTTATATTAATTAAAGGAAGTGAGAGTTGAGTGTTAAAAATATGTTCTCCCATTGATCTTTTAATTCCACTCATTGGAATTTGTAAGAGAATAATAAAAAGTTTCACAAAAATTTAGGTACAACATTGCTTAGTGAATTATTACTTATAATAGTGAAAATTTAGAAATGCATGAAAAGGTAGAGATGTGGTAAAATAAAGTATGAACATTTAGTTGATGGACTATGCGGCAACTTTTAAAATTCATAGTTTTGAAAAATACTGATGTAAGAAATGTTCATTGCATAAAGTTAAATGAAAAAATATACTACTAATCTCAAAATACTGCATGTTCCTAATTTTTAAAAACACACATGGGGAAAAGACTAGCAGGAAATACTCTGAAATGAGTTATGAGTGACTCTCTCAATGATGTTTTATTATGAGCATTTAAAATATTTTTCTTTACAGTCTAGATACTTTGTAAATCATCCAAAATGAATGTGTTATTTTTATAATTAAGAAAAAGACATATTATATTGATGACTACATGTATTGCCCTATATTAGTACAGAAGGAAAAGGAGGTATGATTTTTTTCTACCCTTGAGAAGCATTTATATGAAGTTGGGGAGATGAGTGATACATTTATGGGAAGTTTATAATCAATAAAAATAAATATAAAGTTTTTTAGAAAATTGAAATGAAGTTAATTTGAAGGTCTGCTAGACTCTGTTCTAGACGTGTTCACCAACAATATAACATTTCATGATATCAGTAGTCCTACGAGATTGATTGATTACCTTACCCGAGACAACCCACAGGTGGTAGCACAAGGATTCAACCCCAGATTTGTGTCATTTTTACAAAAAAAAAAAATGATTATGTTCACTTTATATGCTCTTCTCTTCTAGGAATACAAGAAAAAATTATCATAATCACTAATCTGAGTATTTCAATGGGAGCCATTAAATCTCTTTCATTTTTCCAGGACATGTAGAAAGTTACCAATTAGAAAAGCTGGAAAGTATTTTTTTAATTCCTTCAAGGAATAGTTCAGTGGAAGTTCTATAAGCTCCACACATTATAAATACAGAATTTTGTTGTTGTTTCTCATAATCTTGCTTAAAAATATAGAGCATGGATCACTGTCATCAATATCAATTGCTTTTGCAAAAGGAGAGTTCTTTTTTTTTTTTGAGACAGAGTCTCACTTTGTCCCCCTAGTAGAGTGCCCTGGCATCACAGCTCACAGAATAAAAGAGGAGTTCTTAAACATCCAAGGTGAAGTGATGATATGTGATTAATGACTGCAAACTGGATTATTTCCCAGATTGTCCTCTTTATCTACAAGTGATACACCTTGGCAGAAAGTCAGAAAATGGGTGTTTTAATCAAGCCTACTTTCATTTATAACAGATCTCTGCTTGAAAAGAGAAGAGGTAGTCCTGTGTCCTTCCTCTTTTTTGTCTATGTTATAGGCCCTTGGTCTCCATTTTCTGTGACACAGGAGAAGGATTTATTCAAAATAATGGTTCTCACTTAGATAAGGGAATTAGATCTATCACTATGCCCAGAAAGCACAACTAGATCTAATTCTCCCTCTCCATTATCTATTAAACAAATAAAACATCACCCTTGTGTCTGTTGCTGAAAAATGTCTGCCAGCCGCTCAAGATTTATTAGTTTGCTCAAGCCTCCCTATTATAATAAATCCAGAATTTCTTCTCTTGTTTAAACATAATCTTTAATAATGTAAGGAATTTGGGAGTAAAGAAGAGAAAAGAAATGAGGGATTTACTTTTATAAAAAGACATTAAAATATTTTATTTCACTTTAACTTTTATACATTATAATGAAAATTTATGACGATTAGTCTTATTACTTTAAGGACTATATTTCTCTCATAATGTGATGTTAAATGACTTGGGAAATAATTTCTTCACTATCAGAAAAACTGGAATCTCATTTGGGAATTTGTCAGTATCTTGAAATGAGATACTGAATTATTTTCTTATTTTTATAATATGCTTTATAATCACTATTGTAAAATAAGTATTATTTCTCTCACTTTCTGAATGGACACATTAAGGATCAAAGAGTTTAAATAATAACTAGAACATATAGTGGTAGTTATTTGACCTGGAGTTCTAACCTAGTGTTTCTAAATACAGCTTCCACATTCTTTTGTACACCATGCTCGGTTTCATGGCAAACATAATTGTTGAAGCAAAAGCCAATATGCTCAACATCACTAATTAGGGGAATGCAAATTAAAACCATGATGAGATTCCACTTTACACCCATTAGGATGGTTATCATAAAATAAACGACAAACTGCCAGAAAAACAAAAAATAACCAATATTAGCAAACATGAGGAATAGTTCATTGCTGTGGCAATGTAAAATGATACAGCTTCTGTGGGAAACAGTATGATGGTTCTTCAAAAGTGAAACATAGAATCACCATGCGATCCATCAATTCCACTTCTGGGTATATGTTATACTTAAAATAATTAAAAGCAGATATTTGTACATCAGTGTTCATAGCAGCATTAATCACAAAGCCAAAGATGGAAACAACCCAAATGTCCATCCATAGATGAATGGATAAATGAAATGTACTGTATACATACAATGGAATATTATTCATCCTTAAAAACTAATAAAATTGTGATCCATGTTACAACACAGGTGAACACTGGAAACATACTAAATTCAAATAACCCAGACACAAAAGGATAAATAATGTTGGATTCCATTTACATAAGGAACCTAAAATAGACAAACGAAATGATAAAATTAGTGTTTGCAAAGCCATCTCTTCAACACATATTTGAAGTTGAACTTTGATATTTGCCTGACAGTGAATTTGTATTCAAAATGTCAAACCAAGCTAAGAAATAGACTGAAGACTCTAAGAGATGAGGGGAAAAAAGATCTGGAAAGAGAAAGACAAGATAAAGACATTAATATAATTTAATATCTCTGGTTCCACATGCTGCCAAATTTTAAAAGACTGTATGATACAATCCAGCAGTAATTAGATTATTTAAAGGAAGTTAAGTAAAACTTCATTAAAGATACAGACTTCAGTCAACATAAATCAGCTGAAAGAACAGGAGTATGGATATAACCCCCCCATCACACAGTGAATGTAGGGAAGTACTAAAAATGTCTACTTGAGGTTCAGATGATCACTTTGTATGTCTGTGGCCCTTGGGTTTAGTTTCTAAACTCCAACTCAGGTAATCATATCATTATCATGTATTGTCAAACTCATTTCTCCTAAAATGGTAAATGAGCTTCCCTTGGTGAGTACTTTATCAACCACAGAGAGTTTTAGATTGAATAGAAAGCTGATGAATTATGTTAACCCAAGGTCATTTATACCTTGAATTGAAGGTCTGAAATAAACTTTTTAATTATTGGAACAGTTTAATATATTTGGTATTTAATGGATTTATGATGTTTAATAGAATTTGGCATATTAAAATATCTGAACATAAATTAAAGAGTATAATGGTTTCTAAAATTGTGCTTTTAAGCTGAAATATACCTGAAAATTTGACTATGTTTATAAAAATACAAAACTTGGAGATGCAATCTATTTGCAAGTTTTCTTTATAATATTAATAAGACTGTTTTAAATGCATGGCCAGGTTTTTAGTTGTTGTTAAGGTTTTGATTTTTGAGTTGTCAGGAGGCTTTTAAAATGCTCTAAAAACATTAGGCATGTTAAATTTCTAAGTATAGTTCAAAACTATGTTAGAAAATGTAATTTGCTAAATATGTCAATAGGATTAAGTACTTCAAATAATTTAGTATTTTCAACTTGACTTAATTGAATATTCATCAAAGAAAAAGAGAAAATAATTGTTGCTTATTCGTTTTTCTAAATAGTAGATTTTCTAGTTAAATTCAAAGCTTAAGTTAGTTTTCTGTAAAATTACAACTCTAAGAAAACTTACATTAATTTAAAAACTGAGTAATTGCCCTTGTTCGTTTAGCTGCACAAATGCTCCTGCAAGATGTTTAAGAGCTCACACTGATGACCTTGCCATGAAAGGTACACTAAAGCCAAGATCCTAAGCTCTAGTGGCCATAGCTTTGACTTGGGCATCTAGTAAACCATTACTAATACAACTACTAAAGTATGCCAATCATTTGCATAAAGAACGAAGTAGTTTCTAGGTTATTCCTATCATAATGGCAACCTTCTTCTTGGCTTCACTATATGCTTTCTTCAGTGGGAGTTATTTATGACTGGCAATGTACTAAAGTATGCGACAATCATACAGTGAGACCCCCTGCCCCCAGTGGCATCCTCAAGGAATGCTCGATGACTAGGAGAGTGACATTATGGATAGGTAAAATACAACACAGAATTCACCAGGGGATCCATTATCTTTGGTTTATTGTCCTAAACAATATTTTTCAACCTTTTTATCTCACAGCACACTTGAACCTATAGTTACACTTTCATGGCACGCTTAAATTATGTTGATTTAATTATTTAAAAAAAGAATAAAAAAAGGAAAATACTTACTGTGCTTTGAACTGCTTTTGGAAATAATTTAATTAATGATCTTTAAAATTTTTCATTGCACTCCTGACATCTCACAGCCCACCAGTGTGCCACAGCTCACCTGTTGAAAATCACTAGCATAGAATGTCATTTCTTGCAAGGATACTTGTATTCCCTTATTTTCATCTCTGCTTATAAAGATTCCAGGGATTAGGGTTTAATATATTAAATGTTAAGATATATAAATTTTGATGATAATTGTTTTGTGTCATTGAATAGAAGTCAACTAGTGAGTATAAACTCTCTCCACCTTTCCAACTCTAAATATTAATTTTTCTTTTATTGCAATAGATTTAGGGAGCACAAGTGTTTTTTGTTACATAGATGAATTACATAATGCTGAAGTTAGGACCTTTAGTGTGCCAGTCAACAGAATAGTGAACGTTGTAGAGTACAATAAGTAGATTTTTATCCCCCACCCTCTCACTATGAGTGAGAACATGTGGTATTTGGTTTTCCATTCCTAGGATACTTCACTTAGGTTTTCAGGTTTTAAGAAATTTTTTCTTAAGAATAGAATCAAAGAAAGTACAAAATAGGCTTTGTATACAACATCTATGCAGTGCTGAGCTGGTACATTATTAAAAATAAGAAACAAACAAATCTCCCCCCCCCCAAACTCTGACATGCAGCATCTGCCAATTTCTCTGGTATAAATAATCTCAAAATGGCTGATTTCAAACTTTTAAAATCAGCTCAGATGTGACCTATCTCTGCACACCACCACTCTTTCATTTCTGTTTCTTTGTTCTGGCAGCTGATCATGGCTGGAAAGAAACAAACATATAATCATGTTGACACTTGTCCTACTTTATAGCTCATGGCCATGAATCTCAAATGTGCCCTTCCAAGCAATCATACCATAAATTCTGAGTCTCTTTACACTCTCACTGCTTTAGATAACTATTTTTTCATCCTCTCTTTTCTTTGGAAATTTCAAATAATTCCTCACCTATTCTTACTCTCAACTTATGGCCTTGTTCTCTGTTTTACTAAGAAAAATAAAGCTATATAAAGGGCAATACAGACTTTCTCCCCTCAATGACCCACCCTCAAACATCTGCACTTTTTTCCTCCACCTTCCTGTCTTTTATCTAAAGGCACTTTCTTCACTTGTGGATCAGAATCCATCATGTTTTACTCAAGGCATCACTTAAGGCATCCATTTCTTGCTTTCTAGAGCAATAGCATCAGTTCGAATGTTACAACTGATGTCATTTTAAAGCTTCTTTCAGTCCTACTTTGTCTATCAGCTACAGCACCATTTCTTTGTCCTCTTTCTGGTGGAATAACTCTTGAAAGAATTGTCTCTACTCGGATTATCAGTTTGTCATCAGCCACTCTCAGACATATTCTAGTCCCACTTTCACCATAAGCATCAGTCCACCAAGAGTGCTCTTGTCAAAAACGCTAACATGCCCCAAGCATGCCCTTCAGATAGTGACCACTGTGCTCCAGCTCAACCTGAAAACCACCAGGATCTGCACTTTGCCTGAGAGCTCCTTCTGGATCCTCAGAAAGTCACACTTATGTAAGGGGGGAGCTATAAACATCACAGCTATAAACACCACCCACACCCTTCTCCAGCAGTGCCAACTAAATTCTTGAACATGTAAAATACCACTACTCCCTTAATGCCTAGGTATTATTATTCTGTGCTTTGTTTTATACTGTTTCCCAGAATGTCTTTGTGGAATTAAGCTCTAGCTTTCAACTATGTCTTAAAACACATGCTTATTGGCTGTCTTCCTTTCTCTTCTTTGTGTCATTTTTTGAATCCTCTAGTGATGCTCCATATACCTCTCAAATAAACTCCTTCCTCTCAAATTGTTGTTTAGTGTCTTCTGTTAGGGGCACTAAAACTAACATAGTCAGCAGTTACCTCCACATCAATAAATTGAATCATCCATACATGATTTTCTTTTCACTAGATATTTTAGCAGGATATGACACATTTCTTCTCTTCCTGCTCCTGGAGATATTTTCTGCTTGTCATTCTAGCTCCACCCATTTTTAGATTTCTTTTTTCCTAAATCATTGGTCACTCTTCAATCTCTTTTCTTAGTTATGTTCCTTCTCCACACTTCCCCATGTTGAGTGCTACAAGATGATCAGTCCTTGATTTTTTCTATTTGACCACCTCTATGGCAATGACTAGCAAATGCATACTGCCAGCATGGATTCCTCTTCTGAAATTCATGTTCATATATACAATGAAGTATTTAACATTTCCACCTTGATGCCCAAGGTGGTTTGAGTCACCTGAAACTCAATATGTTCAAAACTAAACTCCTTTTCTCTCCCTCCTCCTAAACTTGCTCCACACACAACATTCACTTTCATGCACTGCCCGTACCATTCTTATAGTTGTCCAGTCCAGAAAGACTTGGTTTTATTCCTGTCTTTTCTTTTCTTTTCTTTTTTTTCTCAGTGAATCTTGGCTCCAGCTTTAAAATATATTCAGGATCCACAATTTTTCACCACCTCTACTGCTCTCAGTCAGTCATCATCATTTCTCATCTAGATTACTTCAATAGCTTCTTAAGAGGTCTCCTGGCTTCCATTCTTGCCCCTGTATAGTGTGTCTTCAGCGTAGAAACTAGAGACATATTCTAAAAATAATTACCAGATCATTTCATTCTTCTGCTCAAAACCATTTGTGATGGTTTCTTTTCTGTGTGAACTAAACTGAGCTACAGGATGCTCAGCTAGCTGGTTAAACATTTTGTCTGTGTGTGTGTGTCTGTTTGTAAAGGTCCTTCCAGAAGAAATTGGCATTTGAATCAGGAGGCTGGTTAAAGAATATCTTCCCTCACCAGTGTGAGTGGACATCATCCAGCCCACTGAGAAGCCAAACAGAACAAAACTGTAGGGGGTGAGGAGATCCATCTTCTTCTGCCCTCAGACATTGATGGTGCTGTTTCTTAGACCTTTGGACCTGCATAGGGACTTACACCCTGGTTTTCAGACCTTTGGACTCCAACTGAATTACACCACCAGCTCCCTGGTTCTCCACCTTGCAGATACCAGATTGTGGGATTTCTCAGTTCCCATAATCTTGTGAGCTGATTATCATAATAAATAAGTATATATCCTACTGGTTCTGTTTCTTTGGAGTCTTGAGTAATATACCTTGCAAAGGCTCTCCTATGTTCACTAGAGTGAAAGCCAAACACCCTTCCTCCCCATACATTTCTTTCCCCATCTCATATTAATGCCCCACTCATATCATTCTGTTCCAGTCACTTTGGCTTCCTAGCTGTTCTTTAAACACAGCTGGCATATTCTTGCCTTAAAACCAGCATTTGTTTGCTTCCTCATGCCTGAAATAATTTTCTCAATGAAGCTTAACATTCCACCAGGACATTGCTAAACTTTGCTCACTTCTTACCTTCTCACTGAAGCCAATCATGACCATTCTATCATAACACCACACAACCCACCCTCCTCTGCCTCCACACTTCTGATTCCCTTTACACTTCACTACTTCTTATTTTCTCTATAAAACTTATTTTCCAACATAAAATCTAATTTACTTATTTATTACATTTATTATTGTCTAGTCTATGAAAAGAGGGAGACTTAACTATTTCATTTAGTCACATATTTCACCTGTTGAATGATTAAATGAACAAATTTACTGTGAGGCAAAGGTGGATTCATTCAATAGTAATTTTTCCAGTGTCTTAGTGTATTCACCTTCATGCAGTCTGTTCTTTAAGGTTTCCATTTATCTTTCAGTGTGTTAGAGATAATCCCTTCTGCTGTCTCCTCAGCACAAATTCAAAACTGTTGCAAAAATATCTAAGCATATATATTAATGTATGAACCATCAACATCTCTCAGCTTCAGATTTTATAATGTCAGATTAAAGTTATATACGACCCAGTCAATCTCAGTCAGGGTAGCAAGTGATTTTATCTGCCTCCAGTAGTTATTTTTCAGAATGAAGAGACACTATAGTTGTATTAGTAGGGGGAGATGCTGTTGACATTTGGTAGGATAGCCCTCACAACAAATGTCTGGTCCAAAGGTCAATACCATCAAGTTTGGGAAAACATAGCATAGCATAAAATTTCTCCTAAAGAGCCAATGATTCAACAAATCCATTAAACACATATTTATTGAGGGCTTACTCCCTTCTAGAAAATTCTGATCATCAAAACTTTCTTGCCTGCATGGAGCTTACAGACTAACAATTTGAGATAATTAAACATGTAACTATTTATGTAGTTTTTGCTGTGTGTCAGGCTCTAACTCCTTTAAACGTCAAGCAATCCTAGAGAAAGGGGTATTATAATCCTCATCTTAAAAGAAAAATAAGACAAAGGGAACTAGAGCAATATGCCTAAGATATCATAGTTAACAAGTAGCAGAGAAAAGAATTAAGCATAATTAAGCTATTTGGCTCTAGAATCTCCACTCTCAATCACTACATTATAGAAGCTTCAAATACAAAGTCAAGAACATTATCTATTTAATAAGAAAACAGATTTTCTCAAAAAATGTTTAAATTGATTTGATACAGTTTCCCCAATACTCCAAGCTCTGGAATTTTTTACTATGACTCCCCTATGTTTCAGTAATTTTTGGAACCAAATCAAACATTCAGTAAATATATATCTGCATGTGAGTAAAAAGCAATCAGAATCATCAAATGTAAATGAAAAGAAGACATTTATTCTTCATATCACATCAGATAAGCCATTTAAACTTTATTAAGCAGAAATATCAGATACATGATTCTAACAGTACCACACAGAGGTACTGGGAGATTGATTGGAAAAGAGAAATAATATTTTGTCAATCTATAAGGAATAAGTCATTGTTGTTTAATACATAAAACCTTTTAATTTAAGTTTAATTTACTGTGGAATTTAAAGATTGTGTCGCAATAATCAGGAACTATGTGAGAATTTGAAGTTCATGGGTTTACTTTCCTCAGTTTATAGACTAATAAAAAGAAATGTAAAGAGATTCATTGACTTGTCTAAAAATGAAACAACCATAAATTGGTAGAGCCATGATAATCTATTACTAGTATTTTTCAGTTCAGGTATTTTTCCCTTATTAACTCAAAATTTCTTCAGGGAAATTATACACAGTATATTTATTCAGTCTTTGTAATGGCAATTATAGTAGTTTGTACATTGCTTTACACAATTTTGGGAGACAGTGCAAGAACAGTATTTCATGACTTTTATTAGAATATTTATCTTAAAAATAATCATGTTTGCCTTAACATTCAGAAACTAGTCAATACAATTGACCACCAACTTAGCTGAAGAAGGTAAAAAACAAAATGTTTGCCCCAGTAGCGCAGAAAAATTGTGCTGGTAGTATAGGTGTGAGCATAGCTGCCTTGCAGTAAGTGCAGGAAAATCATTTCATAAAATTCAATTGTGATAAAAACTCTAAACAAACTAGTAATGGAAGAGAACTTTCTCAATTTGACAAGGAGTATCTGTTAAAAATATACAGCTAGAATAATGTTTAATGGTAACATGTTGAAAAATATTATCCTTCTTTCAGAAAAAAGGCAAAAAAGTTCACTTTTTTCAACATTGTATAGATTATAATTTTAGCCAATCTAAGAAAACAATAAAACAAACAAAGACTGACCATGCTAAGTGTTGGTGAGAATGTGGACCAAGTGGAGCCATTATATATCACTGGTAGAAAAATGAATAATAAAACCATTTTAGAAAGCAATTTTAATGTTAGATATGTCTCTATCTTATGAGGCATCAATTTTACTTTTTCCCTTCCTTCCTTCCCTATCTCTTCTCTTTCTTCCTCTCTCTCTGTTTCCTTCCTTCCTTCACTCCCTCCCTCCCTTCTTTCTGTATTTCTTGTCTTCCTATCTTTTATGGTTAGTGATTTTCTCTGGTAGTATACTTTTTAATTCATTGCTTTTTATGTTTAGTGTGTCTATTATGAGTTTTTGCTTTGTAATTAAGACAGTCTATAGTTCTAAGACAAGTTATTTAAAACGAATACCAATTTATCTTTAATTGCAAAAAAGAAGATACAAAAAAAACCCCAAAATAATATCTTTACATATTACCTTCTCTCCAGATTTTGAACTTTTGATATCAAAATTTGCATTTCATATTGCCTCTTAACAAATTGTATATGTATTTATTGTTATTTTAATAGTTTTATCTTTTAGTCTTTTAGTAAAGATACCAATGCTTTACATATCACAATTACAGTATTAGTGTAAGAGTAATATTAGTGTCCTTTTCTTTTGATTTGAAAATTTCTCTTCACCATTTTTTATGGGACAAGTCTAGTAGCAGGGAATTTCCTCAATTTTTGTTAGTCTGTGAAGATCTTCGTCTCTCCTATATTTATAAAAGATAGCTTTGTTGAGTACAGTATTCTTGATTGATAGTTTTTTATTTTTTTCCTTTACCACTCTGAATATCTTGTTACACCTTCACCATTCTGCTTCCAGGCATAATGTATCATCCTTATGTCTTATTTGTTTCTTTATTCTTACTTTTCTCAAGGTTCACTCTTTGTATTTGACTTTTGAAATTTTGATTAGAATATGTCTTGGGCCATTCTTATTTGGGTTGATTCTGATTGGTGACCTTTGACTTTCTTTTACTTGGATATTTATATTGTTCTCTAGGTTTAGAAAGGTTTCTGTCATTCTTTCTCTAAATAAGCTTTCTACCCTTCTGCCTTTAACTATGATACCCCAAATATTTGCTTTTTTGATATTGTTCCATAGATCTTATAAGCTTTCTTCACTCCTCACTCCTTTTTATTCTCTTTTTCTTTTTTCTCCTTGACTTTGCATTTTCATGTAGTCTATTTTTAATCTCATTGATTCTTCCATTTTGCCAACTCTGCTATTGATGCTCTCCATTGCATTTCTAATTTCATTCATTGCATTTTTATACTCTGGGATTTCTGTTTGATTTTTTTAAAAAAATTATTTCAATTTATCTATTAAATTTCTTCAACAAATTTCTGAATTATTTTCCTGTATTTTTGTGAAGTTTATTGAACTTCCTTAACATAGCTCTTTTAAATTCTTTGAGTGAGTGAGAGATTACACATCTCTATCAATCTCTGGCGCTTCCTTTTATATCTAAATTTTTAATTAAAATGGGTACATACAATTTTTATGTCTTATAGGGTACATGTGATAATTTTGATATAGGCCCAGAATGTAAATTAATCAAATCAGTGTAACTGGATTATCTATCACTTCAGGCATTTAACATTTCTTTGTGTTAGTAACATTCTAATTCTATACTTTTTGTTATTTTTATATATATTCTAACTTATTGTTGATTGAAGTCACTTTGTTGGGCTATCAAATATTGTTCACTCTAACTATCTAACATATTTTTCCTAGTACATAAGTTGAGACCAGACTCCTTGAGATCTTCTGTGGGAAGGAGGATAGAGTTCCAATCTCATTGGTTCACACAGAATGTGTCTCTCAGTAAGTCTCAGCAAGGGACTCATGGGATATAACTATAACATGAGGGGCTATAAATGAGACTGGGACATCTCGGTCTTCTGTGAAGTGGAGGTTGGAGAGCCTGGTCTTGTTGGCTAAGAAAGGTCCATGTTTCCCAGAAAATCTCATATGGCATAGTTTTACAACTATTGCAGGAGATGCTGGAGCTAAGACTGAATTTTCCTTGAGATCTGCTATTGGATGGAGATTGGCAAACTATCAGGGAGGTTCAGACTCCTGGGCTGTGAGATATGGGCAAGTCTCCCTCTGAGTCCCTGTGTGAGCAGGTCTGAGCTGGGATTTTGGCTGGCAGGGGCTGGAACAAAGCCAGTAAGCAATTGTTGGGTTCATGGCTATGACTTATCTCAGTGGACAAACATGTCTTTTCCCCAAAGAAAAGCTATTCATATTCCTTCTGGACGGCTTGGCAGATGGTTGTGTTTGTAGCCTCAGGGTTAAATGGAGCTGCAGCCAACCCCTTTGGAGGCCTGGACAATTTCTAGTCTTAAATCTGGGAGTAAGCTCAGCAAATCAACCACCTGGATGCTGATCTTTTCTCTTAAAAGGACCCTCCAATGTCTTGGGCTCCAGCAAGGTTTCACAAACTCTTACATAAATCCAGAGGTTCCTACAAAGAGATCTTGGTCTATGGATAGGTGCAGCATTCTTGTTGTTGTAAGGGGATATGAGCAGGTTACCCAACGATTCTGCCATCTTGGTGACTTTGAGAATGTATTTGCCATATCACCTTGTCTGAAAATTTATAGTTACAAGTTTAAAGTAAATATCTATTACAAATAATACTTTTACCTATTTGAAAAATAGCTAAAAATATCTGTTCAAGTGTTTGTAGCTCCTAAGGCCTTGGGGTGCAGAGTGGAAATCTAATACATATAATTTTTTTAAGTATGAGAGTTGAGCATTGTTAGTGCCTACCTCAGCACAAGGCAGAGTTCAAGACACCTCAGTTAACAGGCTTTAAGTGCTTTAAGTTTCCTAGTTCCAATGTTGAGTGGATCCTATTTGTATGATTGGTTAAATAATCTCCTTTGTTAATTCTGTGCATACAAAATAACTTTCTGATTCAGATTGGTTTCCCTTTTAAAATCTACTTATAGAGGAAAAATTGCACTAGTCCTTTAAGCATAGCTACTTTATCTCAGTTTAAAATTATGTTTCACTTTATATATAAATAAATAGCTCTTCTGCTAATATATCACTTTTGAATTAATGGAACTGAGAGATAGATCCTGTCACTAAGAGATAGATCCAAATCTCTGCAGTCTCACCAAAGTAATAAATAGCCATAAGAGGCCCACTGGGAGCTATCCAGCCTGATATTTCTCTCAGTGGCTGAAAGGTACTTATTTTTTAATAGTCATGGTATTTAAGTATAATATGTGCTGCATCTTAGTTTCCCACCTCTATAATGAGGATAATAATCTGTATACGGTTACATTGTCTTTCTAGGACTTTGGCAAATGTGATGGATTGCCAAACTGATGTATCCTACTCTGGTCCTATGCTCTAAACTTCTTGTCTGAAATAGCGTGCTTCCTACAATTGAAAGTGAATATTCTAGGTATTCTAGATAATTATTTTCCTTGCTTCCTTGGCATTTAGCAAATGGGGATATCTCTCAATCCTGGCCAGGAGAACCCCGTAGGGAAATTATGGAAATTTTTTCTTTTCTGACAAAAAGAAACACACATAAATAGCTTAAAAACCACCTTTTTCTATTTTTGGATACTGTTGTGTGAAGACGTGATGTTTTGAGCTTTAACAACCATCCTGTAACCAGGAGAAGGCAAGGCTGGGCATAAAAATCTAAATTGCTCATCATAGCAGGGTACAGAAATGAAAGACTGGGGCCCTTAATGACTCTCAGAGAGTGAATGTTTGTGTCCTCAAAAAATTTATATGTTGAAAACTAATTCCAATCATTCCTTCTGCTTACAACGTTTCTAGATGGGCATTCTGTCCCTTACAAGTAATAGCACCCTAGCAATATAACAGTCTTATCCAAGATATATTAAAAGGATTACTAATATCTTGAATTAATTCTTTATGCTTGGCCAGTGCATTGGTTCACATCTATAATCCTAGCACTCTGGGAGAGAGGGAGGCAGGAGAATCTCTTTAGCTCAGGAGTTCAAGACCAGCCTGAACAAGAGTGAGACCCCTTCTTTACAAAATACAGAAAATATTAGACAGGCATTGTGGCCAGTGCCTATAGTTCCAATTACTCAGAAGCCTGAGGCAAGAAGATCACTTGAATCCAAGAATTTGAAGTTGCTGAGTATTAGGCTGGCACCACAGCACTCTAGCCTGTGCTAGGGCAAAGGAGTAAGACTCTCTCTCAAAAATAAATAAATAAATAAAGTCTTTATGGTGTAAAGAAAATTACTAATATGAACTAATTTATAGTATTGTGAAGAGTAAAATGAATATTTAATTACTATTGCTTCCACCTAAGTCCATTTCTTTGTAGCAGGAATAATACAAACCAAGTATTTTTAGGTTACATATGGATAGTGGAAAGGCTATAATAATGACTCTTAAAAATGTAAGTTTAGGCTCTGTGCCTGTGGCTCAAGCAGCAATGGCGCCAGCCACGTATACCTGAGCTGGCGGGGTTTGAATCCAGCCTGGAGCCCGCCAAACAACAATGGCGGGGGGCTGCAAACAAAAAATAGCCACGTGTTGTGGCAGGCACCTGTAATCCCAGCTACTTGGGAGGTGGAGGCAGGAGACTCACTTGAGCCTAGGAGTTGGAGGTTACTGTGAGCTGTGATGCCATGGCACTTACTCAGGGCAACAGCTTGAGGCTGTCTCAAAAAAATAAAAATGTAAGTTTAAATACTTGCAGAAATAATTACCATGGGAGATGAATACCTCTACACTCTCCCTCTGTAACACCAAGAGATGATGAGTTATAAACAAAGATGACACAATGTGTGCATGCTGCTCTTTCCTAGAGATTTAAAAATAAAACCTTGACCAGAGAAGTTTCATTTAGGGGCAGTGGCAAGTGGGAGAGGTTAAGAAGGGTTTCAGTTCCCTTAAAACCCCAGCATTGGTGTAGACTAGGCCTCAATTCTGGTAACTGCACAGTTACATTACCCAAGTGTGATCTCTCATCAATTCTGGTAACTACACAATTACATTACTCAAGTGTGATTTCTCTCTCTCTCTCTCTCACACACACACACACACACACACAGAGTGAGCTCATAGGCTAAAACAACTAGATGCCTGAGAAGTAAGTACAATGTTTCAAAAAGAAGAAAACAAACTGGGCTATATATGCTGTGTGAAGAACAAACATTGAAGCAGTTTGACTAAAATTTTGTAATAACATTAGTAAGTTTCACTAATGGCATAAAGAAAGAAATTACAAATATGAAACAAGAATTCAAAATTACAATTGAAAATTTAAAATAATGAGAAGCATAAGGAATAAAAAATAAAATTGTTGAAATAAAATTCCCAATCATTTGGATAAATAGATGGATAAAAGCTGATAAAGAGCTTACTGTGCTGAACATCAAATCAAAGAATTCTCTCAGAAGGTAAAATAAAGAAAGTAGAAAATAAATAATAAGTAACTAACTAAATAAATAAATAAAGAGTATGGAAAATAGAAATAGAAGTCTAAATACTTAGGCAACAGAAATTCCAGAACAAAAAAAGAGAAAGTAATTGAGGAAATAATGCATAGCTGGGCATTGGGGCAGGAGCCTGTAGTCCCAGATACTCGGGAGGCTGAGGCAAAAGAATCGCCTTAGCCCAGGAGTTGGAGATTACTGTGAGCTGCGATGCTACAGCACTCTATCAAGGGCAATAAAGTGAGACTCTGTCTCTTAAAATAATAATAATAATAAAGAAATAATAGAAATAACTTTCATAAAATTAAAAATGACAGACTAGGTGAAAGGGTTCACAAGTAGGAGAAATGTAAAACAGCAGAGAAAAATTCCAAATCTTGGCACATTAGAGTGACCCTGAAGAAATTTAAAGATAAATTATAAAGGCTTCAAGGCAGCAGATTAACCACCCACTGTGATGCTATTTGCATCAAAATGCTCAACAGTAACAACTTAAGAAGTTAATGGAATAATACTTCAAAGATTTTGAATAAATATAATTGTGTGTCTAGAAGTTTGTATCTAGCTATATTGTGATAGGAATGTGTTAGCCTTGGAAATTGTGGGGAGAAGAAGTGTAAGATAGCCCTGAAGATCCCTGGCCCCTTGCATACACACTTGCCATAATCTCCTGGACTGTAAGTATTTCACTGACAAGGTCATGTCATGTTAGAAGGTATTCCTTTAAGAAAGGAATGTGTATCCAGGTGGGTCTGGTCTAATCCCATGAGCCCTTTAAATCTAGGACCAAAGTGATACCGGACAAGGTGGCACCAAGACCCTCTACATTGGCCCTAGACTTGTTGTTATTGCAGTAAATGGAGGAATTGGGCAGGACAGAAGCGGGGGAAGACACTGGCACTGTGCTGTCTTCTCACACGGACTTCTGGCAATTCCTCCAGTGCATCCCTGATTGGTCAGTTTTCAAAACCTGCTTCTGATTGGTCTGTTTTCAAGACCCAAAAGCTCACTGGACAACTGCCACTATATAAGCCCCTAAGCTGCCAGCCCACACGCAGACCTCTGAGAGAGAGCAGGAGAGCAAGGAGGTTTGGCTCTTTGTAAGAGCTATAACGCTTGTATTATTGCTGATCCTGCTCTGCAAGGAGGTTTAGCTCTTTGTGAGAGCTGTAATGCCGGTTGAATAAAACCTAATAAAACCTAACCTACTGATCCTGTGGTCCCTGGCTTCATTCTTCGAACCTCCAAGACCAAGAGCTGGGAAATCCAGTATCAAAATCCAGTATCAAAAGGTCAGAGACAGGGATTCAGAGTTTTTGAAAAGAAGAGAGACATTCCTGCTGGCCTTGGAAAACCAATTGCCAAGTACTGGGTAGTGTGACACAGCACAGGAATGGTGGATTGCTGGGTAGGAGTTTAAGAATGGCCCCATGGTCTATAGCCAGCAGGAAAAGCAGAGACCTCAGTTCAACAATCAAAGGTAACTAAATTCTGCCAACACCTAAGTGGGCTTTGAAGTGGATTTTCCCCAGAGCTTCCAGATAAGAACTCAGTGCAGCTAACTTTTTTTTTTCCCAGACATTTGAGCTAACTTATTTTGGTTTTTTTTGTTTGACCCAGGCATCTGTGTGAGATAGTAAAATTGTATTGTTTTAACCTGCTAATTTTTTAATGAAGTGTTAATACAGCAGTAAAAACTAAAGCAAAAGTCTGGCCTCTTAAATACTATATTGAAAACAACAGGAGTTTTCTTTTTTTAATTTTTTTATTAGATCATATTTTTGCATGTTAATTCTATCATGGGATACAGTGTGTTGTTTCCATATACAATTTGAAATACTTTCATCCAATTGGCCAATATAGCCATCATATCATTCTCATAATTGTTGTGTTAAGATATTTAAATTCTACATTTAGAAAGATTCACATTAATCTTTCATGAGAAAGATTTACCCTTATAGGAAAAATCATAGGCATGATCCCCACAATCACCATCCCTTCACCCACCCTCCCCTCTTTCCTCCCCTCCCTCATCCCTTTAACAACAGGAGTTTTCACATGAAAAGAAAACTCTATGAAATACTTCAAGATTAGAACAAATCAAGGGCATGAAATTATATTTTTATTTCACTAATAAACATGGTTAAAGATCTCCTAAATAAAATATTAGCTAGTTAATTCCATATATATATATGCACACACGTATATATTTTTTCTTTACTCGTGATTATTTACAGTTATTTTTAAGAAATAACAGATCACTCAAAACTTACTTATGTAAAAAAACCCAAGCATTTTACTTTGCTCAGGACTTTATGGGTCAGTTGACAAAGAACACTAAGAAAGGGGCTTCAAGGGGGATGGGATTAAAAGCTGGCCTGCTGAAATGGGAATCTGGAGGGTCTCTAAGAACGTGGGTATGAAGTAATCTAGGTAACCAATACCAATAGAAAGAGACCATCAATGACAGATGGAACAGCGCAATACTGCCTGGAGGCCCCAAGAGACCAATGAAAGACTTGCAGCCAATTTCAAAGGGATAGAGTGTTTCTACCCCTGTGCAAGTCTCCATCTCTCTCACCTCTCTCTCCTCCATGAGAGGGACCCACTTCCACTTCTCCTTGGAAGTACTCTAAACTTTCTCTTTGGTCTTCCTAAATAAAATCTCTCTGTTACCCTGAAACGTGCGTAGGTGACTTTTGCTTTCTGTCCACACTGCCTGCACCGCTCCAGTTTTATTTTTAGTTTCCATTCACTTTTGCTTTCGATTACCTTCATGACTTAGTTGAACGTTCTAGCTCAGTGGAGTAATTGAACCAAGTCAACTAGGTTCAGAGAACCAGGACCTCCAATCCCCAACATCAGGAATACAAGAAAGAGTGAGCAGAGCAGTTCTCACTCTGAGTCTTACCCGGGTGCAGTAAGACATTGGCTGAGACTACAAGCTTCTAACTTTGCCTGATAGTTTCACCCTGAATTTCAGCTTGCCCGTATATTAAAAAGAACTGGGAAAATTAAAAATATCTTTTATGGTCTGACTAAAACATCTTTAAAGACTATTGCTTTGTTTGAGACTCAAAAAATCTTATTTTCCAGTCAAAGTTAAGAAATGGCTTTATTACTTTAACTGCCTTCCGCCTTTTGCCCAGAATCAATGACCCCTATTACTTCAGTAGGTTGGGAAGCCCAGAACAACACAATCTACAGTTTAAAACTATATGGAAATTCTACAACTATACTTTATTACTACGTTACACCAACTGTGTGGCAAGGCTTAAGGCTTATGTACAATCTTAGTTATGAAGATTAATAAGATAATATTTCTGCCTTAGAGGAGTTTCAAATCACAGAGCTGAGGCAAATGTGTAAAGGGCCAATCATAATTATACATAAGTAACTCTGCAATATTGGTTTGAGCAAAGGATAATGGAAGCAGAGAAAGCTCAAGTGAAAGTACTCAGGAAATAGCCATGCTTTAGGCAACTGTATTATACTCCTTAGTACATTCATTGAAAACAGTCCCATTTCAACGACAAAAGATAATGCAATTTAGGGAAAGTATTGTGGTATGTTATAACCAGAGGACAGAAAATGTAACGTCTCTTACACAAGTATTAAAAGAAAATAGTTTCATGCCAAACATATTTGACCATGAGGACAATAAATGTTTTTGTCCTTTCTTATTTATTGCTTATCTACTGTTACATTTCTTTATTATGGTTTAGTTTGGTTATTTTAAAGACTGTTTTCTGAAACTTAATTTTTCTAAGATTATTTTAAAAGGCATGTCATTCTTTTCCCTTTAAAAATTGCATTTTTATCTGTTTAAATTCTAAAGTTTACTTTGATCATGACTTGGGAGTAGTATTTATGTGTCATTGATGAAATGCTGTGGTATATACCAAGATTGAAAAACAATAGTTTTCTTCCCTTATGACACTGATAGTAGGAAAGACTGGGACACAAAAAATAGCTAGATACCATATAAAATAAATGCCACTGTTAACTTTTCCCAGTTTGAAAAGGATAGCTTCAATTCACATAAAGGGTTGCAACCTGTAAGTGGCCATTGCAACAGGTTAGAAAGCAGAGCCCCTGGCCCAAAGCCAGGAACATGCACCTCGAGGCAGGGACAATGGGAATAGAAATTTGTATTGAGCAGGATGGCGAAATATACATATTTAACAAGCTAGAGAGGGAGACATGAATTTTTATGAAAGGAGAAACATGCACCCACACAATCCACCTTTATGGGGTCCATATTCAAAAAATGTCTGCCCTCTGCTGCCAAAGGTAAAGCAGAGGACATGAAAATCTTCTCTGCTTATACCACATAGAGTGGTAAAATCATGGTTGGCGGTCTCTTAAGAGGAAAGAATGTTTGTCTGGGTCACAAGATTGTTTTCTTTTTGTTTGTTTCATGTTCAATTTTATTTTGATCATTTATTTATTATACTGCAGATTAATATATGGGTATAAATGATTAGGTTACATTGCTTACATTTGTTAGGTAAATTTCAAGTTGTAGTTGAGCCCTTCACCTTGACATATACCCCTATATGGCACCTGGTAGGTGAGAGCTTACCACCTCCCCACCTTCCTCCCTATACTTGAATTTAATTGTGTGTTTTTCTAGTGTGGGCACGTAGTTGTTTGTGTAGTAGTTCTATATTAGTACTGAGCACATTCGATGCTTGCTTTTCTGGTCTTGTGATACTTTACTTAGGAGGATGTTCTCCAAATCCACCCAGGTAAATACAAAGGATGTAAAGTCTCCATCTTCTTTTATGACTGAACAGTGGTACAAGGTAGGTTTCTGTCTGGTTCTTAGGAAAAAAGCTTGATGGCTATTATCAAGGGAGAGGGTATAATGAGGTATATCTGACCTCCCACCCTGTCACGGCTGGGAACTCAGTTTCAAGTTTTCTCTGAGGTCTCCTTGGCCAAGAAGGGATCTGTTCAGTCAGTGGAGACCTTAGGATTTTATTTCAGTTCATGCCACTAAAGTGTTATGGAGAACAAAGAAAATGTTCTTTTCATTTTGATCTTGTTTTAGATTATTGCCTATGGACTCAACAATATAACATCAAGTTTATATTCTCAGTATTTTTATAACTTTATTCATAGAATTTTAGAACTGCAAGTCATTCTCACCAAGAGTCAGTGACATTTACTTACCTGTCCACAGTCACATGGTAAAACTCCAAGAATCTGACACAAGCCTTCACAATCACAGTGCTTATTATCTTTTTTTTATTTTGTCATTTTTAGAGATAGGTCCTTGCTCCATCATCCCAGCTACAGTGGAGTGGTATAATCACAGCCCACTGCAACCTCAAATTTCTGGGCTCAAGTATCCTCCTTCCTCAAGCTCCAGAGCGGCCTGAACCACTGGCACACACTACCACACCCAGCTACATTTTTTTTCTTTTCTTCTTTTTTTTTTTTTTGGTAGTGATGAGGTTTTGCTGTGCTGCCCAGACTGGTCTCAAACTGCCGGCCTCAAGCGATCTTCTCACTTTGGCTTCCCAAAGTGTCAGGATTATAGATGTGAGTCACTGCACCTGGCTTTACAATGCTTATTTTATTATTTACAGTGCTTATTATTATATTAGGGGCTGCAAAATGCATGGCCTGTCGTTAAATTTGGCTGAAAGATATGTCTTAATGTTATTGTTATCTTTAGCTATTTAAGTATTTCAAGACAATTTCTGGCAGGGCATGCCTTCTTAAGTGAACATGTGAAATTTTTTGGCCACCTTACAATGGTCGTGTATCCAAAGGCATCAGAGTCTGACATTCCTTCTTAATCTATGCCCTACAGTATACACCACATACTACATAACGTGGAGCAATTTTTCCCAGAATTTGTCATGTTCTATTCAGCTTCTGTTTCTTTGAACTGGGCACTCCTACCTCCTGAGAAGGAGTTCACCAGATAACTTTCTTCATCTTTTTTTTTTTTTTTCCAACCTGAGTATAGTTTATCTCAAGATTCAGCTAAGAAGTTACCTCCTAGAATGACTGAGCCAGTCTGGTTTTGCAGTATCTTCTACTTACAAACACTGCATTCTAAATTTATTCCCATTAAGACATTTTTAGCTTTATACTGTAAGCATCTATTTACTTCTATACAAATTGAAGGCAGCTGTTACCTCTGCAGCTTGGAATCTCCAGTGCCAAGCACCCTCTCAGGCGTATAGAAAGACTTCAATAAATGTTTATTGAGAGAATATTATTTTGTTAAATGGTGTAAAGATGGCAAAAATGGCATGAGAATTTGATATTTATTAGGGCTTTCTTAGAAAAGTACTCTAGTATAAGCATGATTTTGATTAGATTTTAGATCAAAAATAACTATAAATATAAATTTCATGTATCATCAAAAGTATATTTCAAATGGGGAAATAAACACATTTGAAGAAGTTTTACTCCCTTAAAGATGTTTTTACAAGTATGACTTAATAAAATTAGATTCATATCAAAGAGAAATAAAATATATAGGAGCATGGAACAAGGAAACCAGTAAAATTTATAGTAAAGCCCAAATAATAGTTTATAATATAATCTGTAAAACTTCAGGAAATCATTAAATGGTGATTCTGAAAACAAAAAGGAGAGACTTAAGATTTTCCAGTGTTTTCAACAGACTATGGGAGATGGCAGTGATAGAGGGAGGGGAGAAGAGAAATCATTCTAAAGGTTCATGAAAATAATGAGGGAGCTACAGACTCTGATTAGTTTTGGATATTGATAGAAAAATATGATCAAAATGCATGAGTCACATTTTAAATATAAAAATTCAGTTCTACTTATGATGTAGAAATTTCCATGAGAAAATCATTTCCATAGTAAGAATGAGAAGAGGTTGGATAACTGACAAACATCCCAGCTTTATTATCTAAGCCTACCTGAGAGCTGAGATCCCAAAGCAGTGTAATGAACCAAATATGGTAAGAGACCAATCCCTCGTAGGACACAAGAGGCCTATGGTTAATTTCATTCTTGACAGAGCAGAGAGAGAGGAGAAAGGAGGTCCTGCAGACTTAGGTAAACATAAAACGTGGTCTTAAAGTGAATATTTAAGGTCCAAATACAGGCTAGGGTGGCAATTTCAAATAACTAGAAATCAGTCACAGATGGAGTCTGCCCACTCTTTTCCATAAGCCTTCGTTGAGGGGTCATGATAAAATTAAGGGCCGATCAAGAGAGCTGAGATAAACCTGTATGTACTCTGGACCTTACCCAGTATGTAATAGAAGCAAGGTTGTCCACTGTCAAGGAAAGAATAAAAGGGCTGAGAGAGACACCCCTCCTTAGCCTCCTCAAAAAGCAAGCTCGTGGAACATTCTAAGTCTGAGCCAGATGAGAGGACTGGAAGAAGCTCTCTAGAACCTCAAGACTTCATGCTAAATATTAATACAAGATAGTACTGTATTGTTCTACGGCAATACAAGCAGTTGGAAAACAGAGAGAGCCTCCCTTATGTTTGGGGGGCTTTCTGAAGGCAAAAGGTAGGGGACGACAACTGAGATAAACCCTCCAGTTACTCACACTCAGTCCCTGCTAAAAGGAGGGTTGACTCAGCCTCAACTAACTTGAAGCCTGTAGTAAATGGAAAGTAATGAAAATAACAGCAAAGCTGATATTCAACTCAAATCTACCTTAGCATCCTCAGAGAAGAACAGGTATCCTCCTCTAGGAATAAATATTATTTACTCAGTCTCTCTATTATAAATTTACTCAATGTCCAGCATTCAATTAAAAAATTAGAGGACATGCAAAGAAGCAAAAATTAATGACCAATCATTGAGAAGAAATAGTGACTAGAACCAGAGCCACAGATGACTCAAATATTGGAGTTATCAAAGAGGGACATTAAAATATAAGTGAGAAATATTTTGAAGAATTTAGTGGAGAAAGGTGCCTAACACCTGGTGGACAGATGACACGGTAGCTCCCTATTCCTACTGTTAACAAATCACCACAAATTTAGCAGCTTCAAAATAGATTTATTATTTTAAAGCTCTATAGATCAGAATACTAAAAGGGTTAAAATGAGGTGTCATTGGACTAAAATTAGATGTCAGCAGGGTTGCATTTTTTTTTTCAAAGTTTATTTTTTTTATTTTTTTGGGGAGAGCTTTTATTTATTAAATCATAGCTGTGTACATTAATGCAATTATGGGGTACAATGTGCTGGTTTTTTTTTTTTTTTTTTGCAGTTTCTGGCCGGGGCTTGGTTTGAAACCACCATTTCCCTTCTGGCATATGGGGCCTGTGCCCTATTCCTTTGAGTCACAGGTGCTGCCCAATGTGCTGGTTTTATATACAATGTCAAGTACTTTCATGAAACTGGTTAACATAGCCTTTACCGCATTTTCTTAATTACTGTGTTAAGACATTTATATTCTACCCTTAGTAGATTTAACATGTATCCTTGTAAAATACACCATAAGTGCGGTTCTACCAATTACCCTTCTTCCACCCAGCCTCCTCTCTCCTTTCCCTTCCCCCTCCTCTTTCCCCTTCATCTTGGGCTGTAGTTGGGAAGTGTGGGTGCTTTTGTTTGGAAGTGTGGGTGCTTATATATTGGTTTCATAGTAGGGCTGAGTACATTGGATACTTTTTCTTCCATTCTTGAGATACTTTGCTAAGAAGAGAATATTCCTTTGCTTTTCTAGCTTCTCAAGGTTGCTGTATTCCTTGGCTCGCAGCATCTTCCTGCATCTTCACTGCCAGCACCATAGGAACTTCAAATCTCTCTCAGACTGTGACAGTGACTTCCCTGCCTCACTCTTTCTCTTTGGGGGAACTTTATGATCATTTGGGGCATCACATGAGATCATTGTGGGTAGTCTGATAATCTCCTCAAACAATGTCATCTGATCAGCAACCTTAATATCTTAATCCCATTTGGCATCTTAATTTCTCCTCTCAATTAATACAGCATTCACAGATATGAAGGATTAAGGCTTGGACATCTTTGGGAAGCCGTTATTCTGTCTATGACAGCTGGGGAATTACATGAGAGAGATAGATTATAAAAGTCAACTGTAAATTGTAAAAAACAACAAAGGTATGATAACAAAGAAAATGTTTGATGTGTATACTGGCAGACAAATAGAGCAAATCACATACTTCATCTATAAAGCATTTATCAATAAATTTGAAAGTATTATAAAGATACATAGTATATTTACCAACCCAATAATATTAACTTTGGAATTAAGAACAAAGACATATCTAGAAAATCCCAAAATATTTAAAAATCATGCAGTTATGCTACTAGATGAAGAAGGTAGAAAAGGAGAGTCAATTATACAGAAAGTAAGGAGAAGAAAATAAATTATAAAAATTAAATTAGAAATTAATGAAACATTGAGAAATCAGCAGAGCATCAACAAAATAAAAAGTTGGTTTATCGAGAACATTAATATATTGTTAAAGCTGTAGGAAGGCCAATCAGAAAAGTGACACAAAACAAATAATTAAGAATTTTATTTTAAAAATTTCATTTATTTGTTTATTTAGAAACAGAATCTTACTCCGTTGACCAGGCTAGAGTGTGGTGGCATTATCAGAGCTCACTGCAACCTCAAACTTTTGGGCTCAAGTTATTTTCCTGCCTCTGACTCCTAAAAAATTTTTAGAAAGGAACATTGTTAATGATTACAAACACACATAAGGTGATAAGAAACTATTAAGGATAACTTTATAGCAAAAGTTGGCAATTAAAATAAAAGAGGATTTTTTGCGGAGGGGGAAGAAATATGTTTCTGTAATTAGCACAAGAGGAAATAGATAATTGCAATTGTTTTGTATTAAAGAAAATGAAATCTTAATTTCAAAACTTACAGCAAAGAAAACTGCAGGTACAAATTTCTTCACTAGAAAATTCTCTCAAATGTCAAAGGAAAAAAATAGCACTACCAGTACACAAATTCCTTCAAAACATAAAGGAGGAGAGAATACTTCTCAACTCAGTCTGTGAGACCAGCATGATATTATTATCCAAGCCAATGAAAAAAAAGTTAAGAAAGCAATATCCATCTTGAAAAAAGATGCAAAAATAGTTAAGTTTGCCATGCACACACACATGTATATGTGTATATGAATGTTAGCAAATAAATTCCAGAAGACAAAGTAGAGTTTATCTCCTGAACAAAAGCTTGAATAAAGAGAGTCAATACAACTACCATATTACAGATTGTCCATTCAAGAGTTGATGGACATTTGGGTTGTTTCTACCTTTCAACAGTTATAATAATACCTAAGATTTTGAGGAGACATATGCTTTCATATCTCCAAGCTGTATATCTAGGAGTGGAATTGCTGAGTCATATGATGTTACTGATTGACAAGTGTACCTCCAGAAAAGATATGTGGGAGTTCTAGTGCCCAGTACCTTAGAATGTGACTTTATCTGGGTATAGAGTCTTTATAGAGGTAATCACATTACAGTGAGGTTATTAGAGTGAGCCCTAATCCAACACGACTGGTATGCTTACAAAGGAAGGTAAATTGGGCACAGAGACACACATAGAGGAAAGATGACAGAAGTAAGATCACTGCATGCCAGGGAACACCTGTGTCTACCATAAACCAGGAAAGAGGAATAAAACAGACTGTCCCTCACATCCCTCAGAAGGAACCAACTCTACCAAAATTTGATGTTAGACTTCTAAACTCCAGAAATGTGAGACAATAAATTCCTGTTGTTTAAATAACCTACAGTGATACTTTACTATAGCAGCCCTAGGAAATTAATATACATGGTGACTCTATGTGTAACCATTTGAGGAAGGACTAGACTGTTCTTTAAATTGGCGACACCATTTTACATTCCCACAGGTAGTATATGAGTGTTCTGTTTCTCTACATTCATTTAACATATGCTGTTATCTATTTTATAACCATCTTGGTGATTAGGATGTGGCATCATGTTGTGGTTTTTATTTTCATTTCCATTATGACTAAAGATGCTAAACAGTTTTTTATTTGCTTATTGATCACTTGCCCATGAAGTCTGACAGTTAAGTTCATGAACTCATCATAGAAAAAGTGCTACATACCTCATTGCTGAATATCATTACTGTTACTTTCAAAGTAATCACTTTGGGAAGCTATGCACTGATTCCAGTGCCTAGGCCACCCTTCAAATCAATTTTGGAACTCTTTTTCTGGAATCACCAATGGACCTGTCATTTTATGACACACAAAAATATACAACAACAATAAGGAATGCCACTCAGCAAGACAATGCCATACATCAACACAAACACAACACAATACAAAGCTGTGAGATGCTCCAAGCTGTTTGTCCCGTGCTGCCAATGTAAGTGCACAGTGGCAGGTTTGCAAACTAAATTATCAGACCTCATATGACGACAGCTGTGATGGTCATTTTAGTAAAGGAGTTCCAAAATTGTTTTAAAGGGTGGACTAGGTTCTGGTGTCATTGCACAGCTTCCCAAGGGGAGTATTTCAAAGGCGACTGTTGTGATATTTAGCAATAAATTATGCAGCACTTTTTCTAGTATGAGTTCATGAATTTAATTGTCAGACTTTGTATTTTCTTCAGAGAAATATCTATTCATTCCCTTTGCCCACTTTAAAGTTGGGTTATTTGGGGGGGGGGTTGGTTTGTTTCTTTGTTGTTCTGTTTTTTCGTTTTGTTTTGGTTTTTGGCTTAGGCTGGGTCTGAACCTGCCACCTCTGGTATATGGGGCCGGCACCCTATTCCTTTGAGCCACAGGTGCTACCCCGTGAATTGTTTTTTTATTGCTTAGTTGTAAGAGTTATTTACATATTACAGATACCAGTCTTTTATCAGTCATACAACTTGAAAATATTTTTCCATTCTATAATTTTTTCATTTTAGTTTCTTGATAGTGTTCTTGGGAGCACAGAATTTCTCATATTTAATGAAGTTGAATTTATATACTTTTGGTTTTATTGCTCTAGATAATGGTAATATTTTAGAATTTATTCTAAATCTGAGACCGTGCAGATTTACTCCTGGTTTCTTCTAAGAGTTTTGTACTTGAAGGCTTCGCATTTAGGACTTTGACCCATTCTGAGTTAATGTTTATATGTAATGTGACGTAAGTATATAGTGTCATTCTTTTTTTTTATTTTTTTATTTCTTTTGAGACAAAGTCTCAAGCTGTTGCCCTGGGTAGAGCACCCAGAGTGCTCTGTCATTACAGTTCACAGCAACCTCAAATTCTTGGGCTTAAGCAATTCTCTTGCTCACCCTCCCAAGTAGCGGGGACTACAGGAGCCTGCCAGAACATCCAACTATTTTTTTTGGTTGTAGTTGTCATTGTTGTTTGGCAGGCCCAGGCTGGATTCGAACCGGCCAGCTCCAGTGTATGTGGCTGGCACCTTAGCCGCTGAGCTACAGGTGCCTAGCCTTTAGTGTCATTCTTTTTCATGTATTCATCTCATTGTCTTAGAATGATTTGGTAAAAAGACTTTATTTTCACCATTGAATAAAGTGGGAACCATTGTCAAAAATAAGTTGACCATAATTCATTGTCAACAAGTTGAAGGACTCACACTTACTATAAAACAACAATAATCAAGATGGTGTGGGGCTGACAGAAGGATAAACCAATAGAGCAGTGTTTTTCAACCTTTTTAAAAATCTCATGGTGCACTTGAACCTATAGTTAAACTTCTACAGTACACTTATGTTGATCAAAAAAAGAGTAATAAAAAGAATATACTTACTATGCTTTGAACTTCTTACAAAATAATTTAATTAATGATCTTTAAAAATTTTCATGGCACATTTAGGATCCTCTTATGGCACATCAGTATGCCACTGCACACTGGTTGAAACAACTGACATAGATTAATGAACTGAGTCCAAAAGTTGTTGCTAAGAGCATATATTAGTGAAAGGAGAATCTCTTCAATAAATGGTTTTGAGAAAACTGGAAATCCATATGTAGAAAAATGAAACTAGACCTCAAAATGTCACCATATGAAAAAATGATATTGTAACAGATTAAATACTTAAACACCTAAAAGTGTGAAACTAGAAGAAAGCCTTGGGGAAACAATCCAGGACAGGGGTTTGTGCAAAGATTTCTTTTTTCTTTTTCTTTTTTATTACATTATAAACATATAGATCACGTATACATTAATGCATTTATGAGGTACAATGTGCTGATTTCATATAGAATTAGGAACACTTACATCACAATGGTTAATGTATACCTCATCTCATTTACTTAGTTATTGTGTTAAGACATTTATACTCTATACTAATAGATCTGACACATACCCTTGCATTATGCACCATTGGTGTGATCCTACCATACACCCTCCCTTGATCTGAACTCTCTCCACTCTTCTTATCCCCCCCTCATCCCTCCTTCATCTTGGGCCATAGTTGTGATCTATTCTTCATATGAAAGTGTGAGTGATTGTAAATCAGTTTCATAATAGTACTGAAATAGGAATATTTTTTCTTCCATTCTTGAGATACTTTACTAAGAAGGATATGTTCTAGCTCCATCCATGCAAACATAAAAGAGGTAAAGTCTCTATCTTTTTAAAAGCTACATACTATTCCATGGTATATATATACCAAAATTTATTAATCCATTCATGGGGTTTTGGGCACTTGGGCTTCTTCCATGACTTGGTTATTATGAATTGAGCTGCAATGAACAATTTGGTGCAAATATCTTTGTTATAAGGGGATTTTTGGTCTTTTGGATATAAACCTAGTAGAGGAACTGCAGGATCAAATGGCAGGTCTACTTTTAGATCTCTGAGTATTCTCCATACTTCTGTCCAAAAGGGACATATTAGCTCGCACTCCCACCAGCAGTGCAGAAGTGTCTCCTTTGCTCCACATCCACACCAACATCTGTAGTTTTGGGATTTTGTTACGTGAGCCACTCTTGCAGGAGTTAGATGTTATCTCAAAGTGGTTTTGCTTTGCATTTCTCTTATGATTAATAAGTTTGAGTTCTCTGTGGATTCTAGTTATCAAAAATTTGTCAGAAGCATAACCTGCAAATACCCTCTCCCATTCTGAGGGTTGTCTGCTTGCTTTACTCACCATGTATTTGGCTGTGCAGAAGCTTTTTAATTTGATCAGATCCTGGTAATGTAATTTTGGTGTTGCTTCAATTATCTGGGGGGGGTCTTCCTCATAAAGTATTCTCCCAGGCCAATTTCTTGAAGTGTTTCTCTTGCACTCTCTCCAAGAATCTTTATAGTTTGATGTCTTAAGTTTAAATCTTTTATCCAGTGAGAGTCAATTTTGGTTAATGGTGAAAGGTGTGAGTCCAATTTCAGTCTTCTACAAGTTGCCAGCAATTCTCCCAGCACCATTTATTAAATAGGGAACTTTTCCCCAAATTTATATTTTTGATAGGCTTATCAAAGATCAAATGATGGTAAGTGTCTGGATTCATCTCTTGGTTCTCAATTCTGTTCCATACATCTATCTCTCTATTTTTGTGCCAATACCATGCTGTTTTGATCACTATAGATTTATAATATAGTTTGAAGTCTGTTAATATGATTCCACCTGATTTGTTTTTATTTCTGAGTAATGTCTTGGCTATTCAAGTTTTTTTCTGGTTCCATATAAAATGAAGTACTATTTTTCCCAAAGCTTTAAAGTATGACAGTGGTGTTTGATAGGGATTGCATTAAACATGTAAATTCCTTTGAGTAATATGAACATTTTAACAATGTTGATTATTCCTAGCCATGAACCTGGTATGTTTTTCCATTTGTTAATATCTTTAGCTATTTCTTTTCTCACAGTTTCATAATTCTCTATAGAGAGATCTTTCACATCCTTTGTTAGGTAAATTTCCAAATATTTCATCTTCTTTGGCACAACTGTAAAGGGAATAGAGTCCTTGACTGTTTTTTTTTGGCTTGAATATTATTGGTACATATAAAAGCTACTGATTTGTGAGTATGGATTTTGTATCCTGCAACAGCACTGTATTCCTTGATCACTTCTAAGAGTTTTGTGTTTGAAGTGCTGGGGTTTTCCAGGTATAAAATCATATCATCTGCAAAGAGTGAAAGTTTGATCTCCTCTGACCCTATTTGTATACCCTTGATTGCCTTCTCTTGACTGATTGCAATGGCTAAGACTTCCATTACAATGTTGAAAAGCAGTGGAGACAATGGGCAACCTTGCCTGGTTCTGATCTGAATGAAAATTATTTCAATTTTACTCCATTCAGTATGATATTGTCTGTGGGTCTGCTGTAGATGGCCTCTATCAGTTTAAGAAAAGTCCCTTCTATACCTATTTTCTTAAGTGTTCTGATCATGAAGGGATGTTGGATATAGTCAAAAGCTTTTTCTGCATCTATTGAGAAAGTCATATGGTCTTTATTTTTCAGTTTGTTTATGTAATGTATTATATTTATAGATTTACATATATTTGAACCAACTTTGAGACCCTGGGATAAAACCCACTTGGTCATGGTGTATAATTTGTTTGACATGTTGCTGGGTTCTGTTAGCTAGGATCTTATTGAATATATTTGCATCTATGTTCATTAAAGATATTGGCCTATAGTTTTCTTTTCTTGTTGGGTCTTTTCCTGGTTTGGGGATCAGGGTGATATTTGCTTTATAGAATGTGATGGGAAGTATTCCTTCTTTTTTGATATTTTGGGAAAGGTTAAGTAATATAGGTACTAGGTCCTCTTTAAAAGTTTGGTAGTATTCTGATGGGAAGCCATCTGGTCCTGGACACTTCTCTTTTAGGGGATTTAGTATAGTTGATGCTATTTCAGTATTTGATATAGGTCTGTTCAGCATTTACAATTCTTTCTGATTAAGTCTAGGAAGTTGGCATGCTTCCAAATATTGGGCAATTTTCTCCAGATTTTTGTATTTCGAGAATAAAGTTTTTTGTAGTATTCATTTAGGAGTTCTTTAATATCTGAGGTATCTGTTGTTATTTCATCTTTGTCATTTCTGATTGATGATATTATGGACTTTAATTTTCTATTTTTGGTTAGGTTGGCCAAAGGTTTATCAATTTTGTTGAATTTTTCAAAAAACAAACTTTTTGATTCATTGATCTTTTCGGTAATTCTTTTGTTTTTGAGTTCATTTAATTCTGCTCTAGTTTTAGTTATTTCTTTTCTTCTGTTGGATTTGGGGTTGGAATGTTCTTCATTTTCCAGGTGCTTATGATGTCCCTTTAAGTTATTGACTTCCTCTCTTTCTGTTCTCTTGAGGAAGGCTTGCAATGCTATAAATTTCCCACTTAGGACTGCCTTTGCAGTATCCCACAGGTTCTGATAATTCATGTCTTAATCATTGTTTGATCCAAAAATTTACTAATTTCTTCTTAACCTCATCTATTACCCAGCTATCATTCAGCATAAGCTTATTTAGTGTCCATGTCTTTGTATGAGTATTCAGATACCTGTTATTGGTGAGTTCTACTTTTATTGTATGATGATCTGAGAAAATACAAGGAATAATTTCTATATGTTCAAATTTGTTGAGGTTGGACTTTTGACCTAAGATGTGATCAATTTTGGAGGATGGTCCATGGGCTGATGAGAAGATTGTTTATTCAGTTTTGTTAGGATGAAATGTTCTGTAATGTCTGTTAAATTCAATTGTTGTATCATAAAGTTTAAGTACAAAACTTATTTTCCTAGTTTCTTATTGAAGGATCTATCCAACACTGCCAAAGGGGTGATAAAATCTCCAACTATTATGGTGCTGGAAGATATTAAATTGCTCATGTCTATTAGGGTGTCCCTTGCAAATTGAGAAGCATTCTGATTGGATGCATAAATGTTAATAATTGACATCATCATGTTGAGTGTTTCCCTTAACAAATACAAAGTGACCATGCTTGTCTTTCCTACTTTTGTTGGTTTAAAGCTAGTATATCTGCAAATAAAATTGCCACCCCTGCTTTTTCCTGATTTCTGTTTGCCTGGATTACAGGTGCTCATCCCTTCACCCTGAGTCTATTTTTATCCTTTAAGGTAATATGAGATTCTTGTATGCAGCAGATATCTGGTCTGAGTTTTTATATCCAGTCAGCCAACCTGTGCCTCTTAAGAGGACAGTTTGAGCCATTCACATTAATTGAGAGTATTGATAAGCCTGGTAGTATTTTTCATGTCAAGTTTTTTGAAAATCCAATGGACATTTTGAATTTTTTTTCATGACTGTGGAAATTGGGTTTTGGTCAAGAATTTCAGAGTGAGTTTACTTTGATGATAGAGAGCATTGTGTTGGTCATTATAGAGGATGGGTCTGAGGATAACCTGAAGAGCAGGTTTCATTATGGCAAATTTCTTCAAAGTGTGTATGTCATTAAAGTATTTAACTTCTTCATCATAAATGAAGTTCAGTTTAGCTGAGTACAGGATCCTAGGCTGAAAGTTATTCTGTTTTAGGAGATTGAAGGCTGATGACCATCCTTTTCTGGCTTGAAAAGTTTCCATAGAAATACTCAGTTTCTGCTTTATTGGGTTATTTATGGCCATTATTTTCCCCTCTGGACAGGAGCCTCTGCCAAAATCTGGCTTCAGTTGGCCATCTTGCCTCCCTCCCCTCTGTGTAAAGATTTATTGAGTAAGACCTCATTTTAATATTCTTCCCCTTGTAGGTTATGATTTTCTTTGTTTTTTTTTTTAATGTAATTGATTTTTTCTTGATCCTCTTACTTTTTTAAAATTTATTACTTATTTATTTTTTGTTGCTTTTGCAGTTTTGACCGGGGTTGGGTTAGAACCTACCACCCTTGGTATATGCAACTTGTGCCCTACTATCTGAGCCACAGGTGACATCTTATGATTTTCTTGCATCTGGCTACTTGCAGGATTTACTACTTCATATTACTTTGGTGAAGTTAATTACAATGTGTCTAGAAGATATTTTATTTGAGTTGAATCATGCTGGGATTCTGCAACTGTCTACTATCTGAATTTCAGTGTTTCTTGCCATGCTTGGGAAGTTCTCCTCAATTATCTCTTGGAGTAGAGTATCTGTGCCTTTCAGACCATCTTCTTCAGGGATTCCTATAGGTGAATATTTGCTCTTTTCAAGTGGTTCCACAATTCTCTCAGGGAATGATTCCTTTTTGCTCTCTACTTCTTTTCCTATTTGAGCATTTGGGAGCATTCAAAAGCTTCGTCTTCAATGTCAGAGATCCTTTCTTCTGCCTGTTCCATTCTGTTACTGAAGGATTCTACTGTATTTCTCAGATCTTTGAGGGCTGCAAGTTCTTGCCTCAATGTGTCAAAATCTTTGGTGATTTTGTCTTTGAATTAATTGAATTCTTGAGACAACTTTTGAATTGCTCCTTGAATTTCTATTTCCATCTTTGCCTACATTCTGTTAATCTTATTTGCAATCCAAATTCTGAATTCAGTTTCTGACATCTCAGCTGTTTGTTTTTGAATGAGATCTGCTGTTGTGTCTCCTTTGTCATTCCTTGGAGGAGTTGATCTACTCTGATTATTCATGTTGCCAGAGTTTTTCTGCTGATTCTGCATCATGATTATTTTTCACCATTTGACTAGAAAAGCTGACAGGGTGAAATTGAATTGAGGGCTCCTGGAGTTGTAATTGACTAGTCCTTCACTAAGGAACTGGGACTGATGATTGCAGCTTTTCCCTTAGAGCTTTATAAAAGTCCCATTCAGAACTACTGCCTAAGTCTCTGGGCACTTGCTTGGTGTGGTGGAGTTAGATGGCAATGCTTGGCTATTTAGCTAGTCTCTGTCAATCCTAGTGAATCAGTATCTTTGGGCTGAAATCTCAGCTGTGGAGCTATATAAGCAAATAATACACCCCACCCCCCATAGCTGACAACTGGCAAGGGAGAATCCCATACCCCCACAACAACACAACCAGGGTACAACCTTGGGCGATACCTAGGTGATTGGCCCAGTTTGAGAGTACCAAACCAATTGTTTCTGTCAACACAAACATGGATCTGGTGGGAGAAGTCAAAAGGTCTTCAGCATCTATGCAATGGGGGTCCACTGGCAGCTCAATTTGACCCCAGTGGAAGGGACCATGGAGCCACTACCAGTGTCAGGGTCTGTGCTGCCACTGTCTGGGGTGGTATCATCAGTCTGGGGTACTGCTGTGTGTAGGTTGCCGGAGCCGGTGGGGAGCTGGTGGGGGTTGCCACTGGCTGCAAGCATCACAGGAGCTGGGCGGGGACCTGGAGTGTAGAGCCACTACCCCTGGCCTTGGGCTGCAGGGGCCCAGCAGGAAGCCCTAGGGTGGAGTTGTGGGCTCTGGGGCCTCAGGGGTCACAGGAGGCAGACAAGAGTCACCGGCCATGGGTCTCAAGAGCCAGGCAGGAGTTGTCAGCTGCAGGCCATGGGCCATGGGTCACAGGGGTCAGGCAGGAGTCACAGCCATAGGCTATAGTTCTTAGGAGCCCTGCAGGAGTTGCTGGCCATGGGCCGCTGGTCACAGAAGACAGGTAGGGAGCCAGAGGATGGAGTCGCCAGCTGTGGATCACATGGGTCACAGGAGCTGGGTGGGAGTCACCTCCCACTGGCCTGGAGCAGGTCACAGGAGCTGGGCTGGAGTTGCCGCCATAGCTGCTGGTACCATGAGCCCGGTGGGGAGCCAAGCCACCCACCGCCAGCTGCCAAGCTGGGGACCCAGTGGGCCATGGTCCCTGTTGTCACGTGGGTCTCCATCTATGCTCTTTCCAACTCAGGGCAAGTCTCTCTCCCCTTGGGGCAGGGCTATCTCCCCTTGTGACTCCCCACCCCTATTAAAGTTATAGCTTTAGCACAACTGCCCCATGAGCTCATGAGGGGCCCTGCCCTAGCAAAAATCTGATAAATGCTCTGGATTTTGCAGGGGGTAGTCTTCTAGACTGCTAGGAGAAGGAGGAGGAGTGGACTGGGAATTCAGGAAGGTAGGGAGAATACCAGATCAACTTTTGGCCCAGGCAAGAGACTGCCTGGTTTTGCAATGTTACCTCCCTGTGGAGGGAGTCCCGGCCCTCAGTGTTCTCTCCCCTTTGGTGAAAATAAAAGGTCCTCTGTTCTCTACTCCCCTAAAGCCACTCTCCGGGGGAAGGGAAGGATTCCTGTTCTCTTTGGGATGGGTTTTGTACCTGAAATTTGTTTTCTTGGAGTCCCAGCTTGTCGCAGCAGGGGTAATACAACCTATTGATCCTCTCTTTAGCTCAGCTCCCATCTTCTGCTTTATTGAGTTATTTCTGGCCATTATTTCTCCCTCCGCACAGGACCTTCTGCTAAAATCTGGCTTCAGTTGGCCATCTTGCCTCCCTCCCTTCTATGTAAAGATTTTTTGAGTAAGACCTCAAAAACACACACAACCAAAGCAAAAGTGAACATGAAGCTACAAAGCTTCTGCACAGCAAAGGGAACAGTCAACAAAATGAAGAGACAACCAACAGAATGGTATAAAATATTTACAACCTACCTATCTGATGAGGTATTAATAACTAGAATATATGAGGAACTCAAACAACACAATAGGAAAAAATCAAATAATCCAACAAAAATGAGAAAATTATCTGATAGATATTTCTCAAAAGAAGACATGAATGGCCAATAAGCATATGAAAAAGTGCTCAACATCACTAATCATCAGAGAAATGCAAATTAACACTACGATGTTGTTAATTTCCATCTTGTTCCAATTTAAATGGATTTTATTCAAAAGACAAGCAATAGCAAATGCTGACAAGGATGTAGAGAAAGGGGCCTTGAGCTCATAATTCCAGTGTCTGAGAGAAGAAGTCAGTATATTTCCTTTGAACAAAAATGTGAACATTTCCCCTACTTCACCCCTGTGAAGTTGCAGCAGCATACTAGGCACATTAGCCCACAATATGGAATCCACAGGAACACATTGTTTATAGGCTCTGAAATGTTGTAATTACATGTTGAGATGAGAGATTCTTGTGGAGAAAGGCATTTTATCTTTATGGCAACCCTCATATGTTGTTAGTGGTAATGTAAATGAGTGTAGCCATTATGGAGAACACTATAGAGGTTCCTTGAAAAACTGAAAATTGAACTATCATATGATCTCACAATGCTACTTTTGGTTACATATAAATTGAGATATAAGTGCATTCCCTTGTTTATTGCAACACTATTCACAATAGCCAAGATGTGGAACCAATCTGAGTGTCTATCAACAGACAAATGGATAAAGAAAATGTGATACACATACACACACACACACACACACACACAGAGAATGGAATATTATTCAGCCTTAAAGAAGGAGATCATGACATTTGCCACAACATGAATGCACTTGCAAGCCAATATATTAAGTGAAATAAACCAGGCACAAAAAGGCAAATATGGCATGTTCTCATTCATATGTGGGAGCTAAAAAAAAAGTGAATTTACAAAGATTAAGATTATAATGATGGTTGTTAAAGGCTGGGAAGGATAGTGCTGAAGGGCAGATAAGTGGGAAAGGTTAATAAGTACAAAAACAAAATTAAATAGAATAAATAAAATGTAGTAGTCAGTAGTACAATAGCATGACTATAATTAATGACAATGCATCATAATATATCTAAAAACAACTAAAAGAGTGGATTTGGGATGTTCCTAACACAAAGAAATGATAAATGCTTGAGGTGATAGATACTTCAGTTACACTAATTTGATTATTACACAATCTACTCCTGTATTGAAATGTCACATTTATCTTATAAATATGGACAACTATTATGTATTTATAATAAAAAAGAAACAATAAATATTTAATAAAATATAATTGTAATTTAATCTGAAAATTACTAGCCCTCTAATTTTTTTTTTTTTTTTGAGTCAGAGTCTCATTATGTCACTTTCAGTAGAGTGCTGTGGTGTCAGAGCTCATAGCAACTTCATACTCTTGGGCTTAAGCAATTCTCTTGCCTTAGCCTCCCAAGTATTTGGGATTACAGGTGCCCACTACAATGCCCAGCTATTTGTTGTTGTTTTTGTTGTCATTGTTGTTTATCAGGCCCAGGCTGGGTTCGAACCCACCAGCCCCAGTGTACATGGGTGGTGCCCTAACCACTGAGCAATGGGTGCTGAGCCCAGCCCTCTAATTTTTAAAGACATTCTGATGTATGAATTGCTTAACTCAATAAAAATTAAAATTAATTTTTAAATTAATCTAAAACGCATCTCTTAATGGTTTGATATGATTATCATATATGCCTTTAAAAGTTTATAGTTAAGAAATACAGTATAGTATAATGCATGACAGGCATACGGTCACTCAGAAATAGTTGAATTAATTAATAATCCCTTAGTATTTACAGACTACTAGAGATTATATGGACAATGATGATGACAATGATAGGCATACTCACACATTTTCATTGACTTACTTAAAAGGACCTCTTTAATTTTACTTACATAAATGTACTTTCTATCTCCCCAGATTCTTTAGACCCTCTTTGTATGTGAGCTTTGGGACCAAATAGGAGATCAAAACAAATCAGAGATTTTTCTTCATGTGAAAAGAATAAACTCTTCTAATTATGAGCTGAGCAAAATATAGGCAGGGTATATTGAACAAGTCATAAAGCCTTTAATAGGTGCCATATTTTACAATTTTAAATGCAATCATGATTTTGAGGTACTATAATAACTTTATAATTTGATTTTCACACCATTTTGTTTATCTTTGTGCTTGTTATAGATCCCTCTCATTTGTAAGTCTTGAAATATGCTCAGAGGATCTACCTTGTGCATTGTACAGGGTATTGAACTGGATCAGAAATTCTCCAATTTTTGTTCCCAGTGTCCTTAAAGTCTCAGCAATTTTTCTTATGGCACCCCTAGACTTAAAGAAGAGCCTCATAATAGTAGCTTCTTTCATGAGTAGTTGGGTCCAAGTAATTAAAAAGTAATTATTTCTTTCAAAGTCAGTATCCATTAGAGAAAATAATACAAATAATATGAAAAAATGTTAAAAAAATTTTATTCTTAAGAACCACAGTTAGTTATTAATGGTATGTGGTACTACTTGAGCACTGTACAATTTCTTAAATCTTGAAAACATATTGAACACTACTGCCTTCCTTTCCTGTTTCACACTGATTATATTGTAGTACTTTCTTTTTTTATCATCTCAAACTGGAAAACTCAATCAGTTTCACAAAGATAAGATGTCACCTAAAGGAATTTAACATTATCTAAAGTTGAAAGCAAAATGCCTTGAGCTAATATTTCTTGTGTCTGACAGAAGTTAGTATATTTCCTTTGAAAAATGTAAATATTTTCCCCACCTCACCCCTGTGAGATTGCAGCAGCATACCAGGCACATTAGCCCACCACATGGAATCCATAGACCACACAGTTTGTGGCGCTTTTTATAAAACTCTGAAATGCCAGAATTATATATTGAGCTGAGAGATTCTTGTGTAAGAAGACATTGTGTCTTTATAGTAAGCAGATTTAAGGGCACCATTACAGTTTGAATGCTGTGTCCTTCACAATGAAAACATATTGAAATGCTGCATAGGGAGGAATGAATTATATGAAGCTAGATGCATATGGATTTGTATTTTTGCATCCACTATCCATTGGGTAGTCATTTAAATTCTGAGTCTCAGTTTCATTGAGTATATCAAAATAATGTAACACATACCTCATTGTAGTGCAATGAAATGAAATAACATATGTAAACCGCTCATGCAAGTGCCTAGCACAATGTGAGAGCTCAATAAATGCTATTTATTATAATGAGAACTTTTGCTATTCTTTGAGTTTAAATAATTTTTGTTAAAATGATGGGTTTTTCATAAACAAATTAAGAAGCTCACAATGTCAAGTATATCATTCTATTAAATTAGGAAATGCATACTAAAAATAAAAATACATGAACCAGTCAAAATTACTATCAATCATTTTTCTGAGTACTGTCTATTATGTTTAACAGTATGCCAAAATTTAAAAACTAGGTATACATTAACTATATTTATTTTTCATAAGTATAATCCAAAAGCATATGTATTGTGTTTTCCAGATTTTCAAGGGGATTTCAAGATGGAATGGCTCTAAGACTTTATTAAACACATTGGCATATATTTCTAACACTTAAATAAAATCTTGATGTTATTGAACTAGTGGGTTTATCAATTAGAAAATTTATATATGAGCTTGTATTTAATAAAAACTATATTTAACATAATCTTATTCTCATCAAAATAAAGGACAAGGGATAGAATATTATCTTGACTCTTTCCTATTTTTTTTACTTAGACAGTTTCAGTCTCTGAAGTTTTCTACACGATATCTGTCAAATATTTATCTCTCAAGCTAAGCGAAATAGATGTCAAAAACAGAGTGAAAGTGTTTTCTTCTGAAACCAGAATAAAAGTGGGAGAGTGAGGTAGGGAAACAGGGAGACAGGGAGGGAGAGAATGGTAAGAAAAACATCAACCTACATATTCAAGGGTAAGAGAAAACTTGTTATGCTGGATTTTCTCATTCTTATCAGTTTGAAAATCATTTGTAATACCTGTGCCCTATTCCAAGAGTTGATTTAAATATTCACTTTTAAAAACCTTGAGTCAAATCATAACTACTACATGAGCTTCAGATCTGACTGAAGGAGTTGAATTAATATCACTTTGACTACTTTGAGGCTATGAGGCATAAATTTATTATATACCTCAAGCATGTCAAGCCCATCAGGCACACAATATTTCTTGAGCAGTATTTTACCACTAAACTCTGACTTCATTGAACAGTAAAGGGTAACAACAAAGTGCTGGCACATAGCCAGCAAAGAAGTATTAGGCAATAGCATTCCCATTGGTCTGGTGTGGCTGGGATTGTAGAATACCTGAGAAAGTGTTGTGAAGTGATCACTTCAAATTAAGCAGACAGAGACACTCTTGTAGGATTGAGTGAAATTAATCTACACACTTAGACATGGGAAATCAAAAAGCAATAGTAATGACTAGAGTAAGCTGTCATTATTGACTTGAAATTATTGGTATATGATCCAAAAACAGGGAAAACTACCTACTTAGCTCAAGGAAAGTAGGAGGAATCTAATCTTCTCTCTAAAAGAGAAATTTATCTATATGGTTTCTGTGTACTTTCCTCTATATTTGTTCTCTCAATTACACTTTAAAAGAAGTTTTGTTGTCCTCCTTAGCTCCCTATCTTGACTTTGGGTCAACACAGAAACAAGAATAATTACTCAGCAAAGCCATTGTCATAGAAAGATGATCATGCACTTGTATCAAGTATCCTTATTCTATCTCATAAAAACTAACACTTATGTTAAGGGCAGGCAAGGAAGGCAGACAGAACTGAAAAGAAAGATCTGCCCAAGAGGTAACAGGTAGGAGATATGATCAGAAAGAGATTCCAAGGAATCTATCCAGGGAGATCCTCCTTATAATCCATTGACTGTATCCAATTTTCTCTAAAATAATCCTAGACTTTGGTATACTCATCTAGGTGTAGACATATCTTAGGTAAAGATTAAGGTGTGAAAGAAAATCTCTCTCCTGATCAAGGTAGAACTGAACAGAACCTACTGGACATTTCTCTTTGAGCCTGTGTAATGGTGAACATACTGACAATGTTAAAATCTTTATATGAGGTCATTGGTTTTCAAGCACTATTGTGAATTCTAGGAAATTGTGAACAATTCTGCAAGTAACGCCAACAAATATTTTGAATTATGAGTATGACAAAAATAGTAATTCAATGAATTACTAGGATCTAAAGAGATTGATGGAAATTCTCTGAAGCCAGGAATGAAGCAAGAACATGAGTCTAAGTGGTAACTGCATTCTGAAACTTCCTACTGACCAAGAAATATGATCTCTGGTAGATTAGATCTTTTGGTTTTAATGGGTACTTAGGAGAGAGTAAAACACACAGATAAAATGCATTATGTAGTGAGGAATTTGACTGGAGACCCTTGTGAAAAGCCCATACCTTAAATACCTACCTCAAAGAAAGGATGAAATAGGATATTTCTAGGACTAGGATTTGCTTTGGGTAAATGGAGGAGTGAACAATTGAAGTAGTTTTGGCCATACATCCTCCCTTTCTTGGGCTTGGATCTTTAGTTCACACAATTTATAATTAAAGAATTTTAATTTGAAGATTTGGGTTGTAGCTTTCTGAAATATAGAGAAAGTAAACAAATTTCTTCTTAATAAACACACCCTCATATTAAGCCTCAACAAATTCCCCAAGAGTTTTAATAAACATATATTAAGAATCAAAGATCATGAACACATAAACCAATAAACTAGGCATTATGAGCAAAAGCCAGCAGAACTAACAGGTAGCAGAAAGAGATAATATTGGAATTATTAGATATATAAAATGAGTATGAGTAAAAGTTCATATGAATAAAATGTGGAATAAAAACATGAACAAGAATCAACTATCTATCAAAGATGAGAAAGTATAGTTTAGAAAAAGCAAAATGGAACTTTTTTTTTCAGTTTTTGGTTGGGACTGGGTTTGAACCTGCCACCTCCAGCATATGGGGCTGGTGCCCTACTCCTTTGAGCCACAGGCGCCGCCTGCAAAATGGAACTTTTAAAAATAAAATATATAGTCAGTCAATTAAAGCTAAGTTAACAGTAACGTGCTTAAGGTAGAATTGATATAACAGGATATATAAATAAAAATAATCACGCATTAATGCCCAGAGAGACAAAGTGATGGAAAAGTATAAAAGTGAGATTAAGCAATATGGAAGAGATAAGGTTATCAAGTATGAAATGTCTAATTTCCTTAAGTACTAAGTTTGAGAGTTAATATCTCTGATCTTTCATTTTGACACTTTTTGTTTTATTCATTTATTTTCTAAGTGAAGGTATATACTCACTCTTTAGAATGCATACTGTGGCTTGTGATTATCTTTCAAAATTGTGCTTGAAGGAATTATTAAGTCAAAAATATATGGGTTATTTTTTTTCAAACATGAGTTCAGTTGTGGAACCAATGCAGAGCAGACAACTCAAAATATTAGTGAAGAATTTGGAAAGGATCTGGTTAATGAATGCACAGTGTATCAGTGGTTTGAGAAATTCTTTTCAGTAATTTTATTCATTTAATCAATTAATTAATTAACTTTTGAGACAGAGTCTTGCTCAGCTTCCCAGGCTAAAGTGAACTTCAAACTCCTGGATTCAAGTGATCTTCCTGCCTCAGCCTCCCAAGTAGCTGGGACTACAGGTGCCTGCCATAATGGGAGATTATTTTTCTATTTTTAGGAGAGATGGAGGTCTCTCTCTTGCTTAAGCTGGTCTCAAGCTCCTGAGGTCAAAGGATTCTCCCACCTTGGCCTCCCAGAGTGCTAGGATTACAGGTGTGGGCCAACGTGCTGACCTCTGTTCTGGTGATTTTAATCTTCAAATAAACCACATAGCTGACCTAAAACCAAAGTGGATAATGAGCTCAAAGCTATAGTGGAAGTGAATCCATTTTAACCTGTGCCTGAATTAGCAGCAAGGTTTGATGCTACTATTCCAACAATATTGGACCATTTGAAACAACTCATCAAGGTAAAGAAGCTGAATAGATGGGTTCTGCATAAATTAAACAAGCATCAGAAGAGAAATGGTCTCAAAGCTTGTCTTTCTATGCTGTCACAGCATAAAGGTGAACCATTTCTACATGATAGTGTCACATGTGATGAAAAATGGATGCTTTTTGAAGATTTCAAGCATTTGGGACAATAATTGAACAAAGATGAGTGGTGAAGCACAGTTCACCTGTGTTTTTTAAAGAGCTAATGGTGTATGTTTAGTGGTCTAGTGCTGGTATTATCCATGACAGTTTCATGAATCCTGATCAGTTGATTACAGTGGATGTCTTCTGCAACCAAGTGGATGAAATGATAAGGATGCCTGTGATGAAACAGCTGAGACCACCCAATAGGACAGGCAGTTCTCTTGCGAGACAATCCTTGACCTCATGTCACATAAATGACACTGCTCAAACTACCAAAGCTGGACATGGAAGCTCTCTGTCATCTGTTGTATTCAGCAGACCTCACACCAACTGACCACCACTTCTTCCAAGCTTTGCACTACTTTGTGCACGGAAAAATATTCACTTTCAACAAGCTGTGGAGGAAGCCTTTTGCAATATCATCACTACTCTCCAGGCTTCTTTCCTGCTGGCATACACAAGCTACTGTTAAGATGGCCAGACTATGTTCAGTTCCACACTTTGAGTAATTATACTGCTTCTTGTTTGAAATATAATAAACTAAACTTTTGGTTTGAAACTATACATTTCATGTTTAATAACCTAAAGAACATGTGGATTATATTACCAAGCTTTGCATCTCTTCTAATCAAATCCCTCTTCTTGTTTTGAAATTTATCATTGCTCTAATTAGTTTTATTTTCTTGTGAATGTTCTCTACATTTTGAAACTTTCTGGTTTGTTCTCCAGTCGTCGATTTCAGTTCCATTGGTGCCTTTTAATAGAATGAGCTAATTTAGCATATATCTCATCAGCTTTTTCGAGAAAATAATAGACTGAAGAGAGACAATATTTTAATGGATGATTGTTGAGATGGCCTGAGAACTAATTAGCTCAGCTTGAGGGATACCAACAAGTCTCATGTAGGAAAAATTATCACACCTAGATCCAAAGGTAGTAAAACTCTAGAGCATCAGCTAAGAGAGTAGGTGTTTAGAAAAAGCAGAGACAAACAATGGCTTGCAAACAAAATAATGACCACTAGACTGACATTTGAATTCTCAACAAACTTTTCAATGGAAACCAAAAGTCTTTGGAATAATATCTTCAAATTCTTCAAAGCCAAATTAAAGACATTTTCATAAGTGGGAGGTCTACTACTAACAGATCTACCCTGAAGGAATGCCTGAAGATACACTTAAGAAAAGAATACACTTTAGGAAGGAGATTCTTTAGCAAGATTTTAAAGACAAGGACTGAGATGTATAAAGTGATGAATGGAGATAATTGGAGAGGACTCACAGGGAAGCTTCAATAGCCTCAGGAATGTTCTACTTCATTGTATTATTATTTATTATGTATTATGTTTGTTACATATGTTCATATATGCACCAAATGCTGCACAGTTTTTCAAATAGATGAAAGCCATATGGTTTCTCCAGAAAAAAAAAATAGCCTAAGAGAAAGAGAAGCAGATTATCCTGAAAATCTGCAGTAACAATCAAATCCCTGGAAATAATTTATAAAAAGAGGCATAAAATAAAAGTAAGACAACTATTTAAACAAACTGTTTCTGCAAAAAGATTTAAATAGTTATTTCTAAGAAATATGAGTATCAGTCATATGTAAAGAACAAGTCAAAGAAACAAACATGATAAGCTATGAAGAAATGGAGGATGGGTGGAAGAACAACTGGCCAATGGAATGGGAATAACAGGTCCTGCTGAAAATTGGCATGGAACATTGCATCTATAAGCTAAAGGAAAGTTTCAGTGTTCTCTTAGAAAAAGGAATAAAATAATATAGTGAAGAAAATGATTGAAGTGATAATGCACATGAAAAACATAGTATATCTCTGTCCAGTATCATCACTACAAAGGATAAGACTGAAGATAAATTTAACATTTATTAACTTTTAGTGATAAGATTATGATAATGTCTATGTTCATCTTTATGTATTTCTGTATTCAGTTCAAATTTTTTTTTGGGGGGGGGGAGGCTAGACAGAGGAGAAAGAGAGTGGCGTTCCAGCCCAGAGCTATATTTGATTACATTCACTGCCATTACAAAGAAACACTGTGTGAATCGGAAGAGATTGCTGGATAACAGACACATACTTCTTTCCTAAGCACATACTGGTGAAGTGGGGCCCATTCATACACTTTCCAGGAAAAGGTGACTGGATAATGTAACACAATTATTTGACTGGGTTATTGAGAAGGATGATACAAGATATTATAAGATAATGATGTTATTAAACATTCAAATTATAAAATACAATCCTGGATGAAACAACTGGACCATATTAAATTTAAATTAGTATGATGAAGCTTCATGACAACCAAACCTCTGGCCTCTCCTGATGACAGCCTGACTGAAACTTATTACATCAATGAAAACTTTATCATGTCAAGTGTCTTAAATTAATTCTCACAACACATGGAACGTATATATGCTTATCATCATTTTACGAATGTGGAAACTGCAGATATAAAATGAACTTGTCCATTATCATATAGGAATTAGACCTGGTAATTAAAGCCAGGTCTCTTTCTTTCTGAAGTCCCATGTTTCCAACCCTCTTGTGCACTTGAGGGTAATAGGCTCATATCTGTACTGCCTATCATGTGCCAGGCATTCATCTATAATGCTAGTCCACAAGGTAGGAATTATTAAAAACACGCTCTCTCTATTTTTTTAGTCTCAGAGATTTTTTTTACTTGACTTCTGAAAGGCTAATTATCTCCAAGCTTGTATCACTATCTAAAGAGCAGTGGCTCTCAACCCTCCTAATGCTTCCTACTGCTGCAACCCTTAAGTACAGTTCCTCATGTTGTGGTGACCTCCAACCATAAAATTATTTTTGTTGCTACTTCATAACTGTAATTTTGCTACTGTTATGAATTGTAATGTACATATCTGATAAGCAGGATGTATTTTCACTGTTACAAAGGGGTGGTGACCCACAGGTTGAGAACCGCTATAAAAGAAGAAACAGACATACACTTGAAACCACTTTAGAATAATTGCAGTTGACCCTTGGACACCATGGAGGTTAGGGGCACCAATACCCCTGTGCGAACAAAAATCTACATATAACGTTTGACTCCCTTAAAACTTAACAACTAATAACCTACTGTTGACTGGAATTCTTGACAGTAAAACGGTTGATTAAAAACATGTATGTTATATGTATCACCTACTGCATTGATATAATAAATGCAGAAAAAAACAAAATGTTCCCAGAGAAAACAGAATGTTACTAAGAAAATCATAAGGAAAAGAAAGCATATTAAGTACTAGAAATGGATGATCATAAAGGTCTCCATCCTTCTCATTTTAATATTGAGCAGCCTGAAGAGGAGGGTTTGGTCTTGTCTCAGGAGTGGCAGAGGCTGAAGAGATGAAGGCAGTGGAAGGGGAGGCAGGGAGACTCAGTAAAACATTTCATGGCAATATAATGGAATTTCTGACTTTTTTTATTATGTCATTTCTGTAAAATGTTTCTATATGATACCAATCTTTCTTTCACTAGTGTGGTTTAGTTTCAGTGCCTACATCCTAGAAAGATCCAGATTTTAAAAGAAGTCAAAACAGTCTGGCATAATCAAAATCTTTCCACCAGATTATCTAATGCCAATTTGTTTTTTGGCACAACTTCTTCTAAGTCTTCCTCATTATCTGCCCCTGGAAAACACTCATTCCCATCAAGTCCTCTGTCTTCTTCTGTTAATTCCCCTGGTGTGCTGGAATTAGCTCTTGAATTTTTCTAAGATTTGTATCTCGAAACCTTTCATTCCTCCCTACCTTTTTGCCATAGCCACAATCCTTCTTGTGACTGCCTTGAATGGCTCTGTTATAAATCCTGTGAAGTCATGTACAATATCCTGACACAGTTCTCTACTTCAGAAATTTATTGTTTGGGGCTGGGTGGCTTTCATGGCTTTTTCTAGAACAAAGGTGACATCTTCAATGGCATAGTCCTTCCACACATTTATGAAGTTCTCTTTTTCAGGGTTGTCTTCCACAGAGTCGACTGTCCTTTCCATAGAATACTGTGTGTAATGAGCCTTAACAGTCCTTATAACCCCTAGATCTAGTGGCCAAACTGGAGACAATTGTGTCTGGGGGCAACTAGGCCATATTGGCAACTCTCTCTGGTGATGAATGCATGGCATTCTGGGTGTTCACAGGCATTTTCCAACATGAAACAACTTCAAAAGGCAGTCTCTTAATGGCAAGGTACTTCCTGACTTCGGGGACAAAGTATCAGTGGAACCATTCCAGAAAAGAATTCTTATTGTTCAGGAGGTCTTTTTTTTTTTTTTTTACAGTGTGCTGTTTTCATATACAATCTGAAATATTTTCATCAAACTGGTTAACATAGCCTTCATGGAATTTTCTTAGTTATTGTGTTAAGACATTTATATTCTACATTTAGAAAGATTCGCATGTACCCTTGTAAGATGAGCCATAGGTGTGGTCCCACCAACTCATTATTTTTTTAATTGAATCATAGCTGTGTATATTAATGCAATCACGGAATACAATGTGCTAGTTTTATACACAATCTGAAATGCTTTCATCCAACTGGTCAGCACAGCCTTCACGCCATTTTCTTAGTTATTGTGTTATGACATTTATATTCTACACCTAGTAAATTTCACATGTACCCTTGTAAGATGCAAACCCTACTCTCCCTCTGCTCCCCCACCGGCTTCCAACACCCCCCCCCTCAAAAAAAAAGACTATCAGCTAGGTTTAGCTTTTCCCATTAAGGCTCAGGGGTTAGCAGCTTTGCAGAGAAGGGGAGTCCTGATCAAACCCTTGACTGCATTAGCAAAAAACAGTAGCCTTATCCTATCCTTCTCTGCTTTACATCTTGGGGCTCACTCCTCTTCCTTTCTAATAAATGTCCTTGGTGGATTTTTTTTCCAGAATAGGACCCTCTCATTTGCATTTAAAATCTGTCCAGCAGGCATTCTTTCCCTTTAATGATTTTCTCAGTGGTATCTAGGAACTCATCTGCTATGTCCTGATTGGCAGAGGCGGCTTCTCCTGTTAGCTTGACATGTTTTTCTTTCTAAAATTATCAAACCATTTTTTATTGGTATTAATTTCTCTAGCTTTAGGTCCTTCACCTTCCTTTTGCTTTAAGTTGTTGTAAGACGACTTCACTTTTCCTCAAATCCTATTAGAGTCTGTAGGTATGCCTTTGTTGCACCCTGCATCCACATAAAAACTGCATTTTCAATACAAGATAAAAAAACTGTGTTTCACCAAAATTGCAATGTTTTCATGTCTCCTGGCATTACTTCAGCGATAGCTTCACAAATTTCTTCTTTTTTCTTTGACAGTAGTCCTTGGGATGAATTCATTTAACTTAAAATGGTGGGCAGTGGCCCCTGCAGACCTTAATCTATGCTACATACCAAGTAATTCAACTTTTTCTCAGACGTTATGAGACGTCAGCTTTGCTTCTTGGGAGTGCTTCCAGCATCACTAGTGGCATTTTATATGGGTCCCATAGTGTTCTTCAAGGTTTATGGTATTGCAATAAACACTATGAAAAATACAGGAGAACCAGGGGATGTCATTTTTTACTGCACAATTTACTGGAGAGACAAAGTGCTTAACACAGCGATGATGAGCATCACGCTGGGATTATAAGGGACGCCGCAACACTTGAGCTCACCATGCTGGCGAGAGGTGGGTGCTACAAAACTGGTACAGCACTACAGTGTGTAGACAGTTAATTTATGCAGTTATGATTTAATACTGCATCTTTATGTTTGCTTATGATTCCTTCCTCTATGAATGGCATCATGGATGGTTTGTATTTGTATACATAGATTTGATAATTTTTAAGTTTTAATAATAAGTTTGTGTATATTTTATGGTAGTTCAATGATACAAGAGACAAATGTCTACATTTATTTTATGCACTCAAGATGTACCTAACTTTTTCTCAATTTTTTCAATGCATCTAGGCTATATACTTCATTTGTGAGTTTTCTAAAATGGCACACAACTTCAAAAGTTTTTTCAATAATTAAGGATTGAAAAAGAAATCCATATATAAGTAGATCCACACAATTCAAAATCATGTTCTTTAAGGTCCAGCTGTCTGTGCCAATGTACAAACAAGAATGTTCAAAGGCTAAGGAATTCTACAGGAAGATATTATGACTAGAAGCTCTTATGGAATTTCTCCTTGCAGGAGAAGCTTCTTGAGAAGATCTTTGAAAACAAAAGATTCTACTTACCATGTCAAATTTCAACCAGAAGAAGAGTTATAGAGGCACCTCTGGAAAAACAGGAGTAGGAGGCAGCCAAACGATGTACTCTTTAGAATAAATAAAAGTATGATCATAAAGAGAGATGAGGGCTCGGCTCCTATAGCTCAACCAGCTAAGGCGCCAGCCACGTACACCTAAGGTGGCGGGTTCGAATCCCCAGCCCGGATCCGTCAAACAGCAATGATGGCTGCAACCAAAAAATAGCCGGGCGTTGTGGCGGGCACCTGTGGTCCCAGCTACTTGGGAGGCTGAGGCAGGAGACTCGCTTGAGCCCAGGAGTTGGAGGTTGCTGTGAGCTGTAATGCCATGGCACTCTACCCAGGGGGACAACTTGAGGCTCTGTCTCAAAAAAAAAAAAAAAAAAAAAAAGAGAGATGAAACTCAGTAGATCAGCCAATAGGAAGCTTTTATAAAACAGACTAGGAAGTTAGTATCTAATATGTTAGTATCTAATTTACTTAAGGTTCAGCTATGATTTACATCCATTATGTGAAGTTGGTGTTTGATCTTTTTTTCCTTTGGAAATAAAATAATCACTTTATCGTTTATCTCTTTCTATGTCAATTTAAAAAGCTACGAAACAGAACCTTACTGCTTATTTGGGGACATTCTGATGAAAGCTTACGTGCAGATATGACTTTATTTTTTACATATTATATTGTTAAATTTAGACTACACAAAAGTAACATAGGTCAGTTATAATCCTGAATGCTCCATAGAGTCCCAGAAAAACAAACAAACCTATTCTTCACAATTACATTGAAGTAGTAGCAAAAGATCATTTTAATTGGCCTTTTTCTAGATAGCATGTAGTTCAGACTTTAAGAAAGTATGTTTTAAAATGTGTGTTTGTTTTATTGGAACTTAAAAGGAATTAAGAAAATGATACTTTATGCCACTTTCGTGCACACATGATTAACTCACCCAAGAATCTGATAAAAGTTTATTGAATGTTACCACAAGTATGGCACTATGATATGAAATGAACATTTCTAAATAAGAAAAGAACTATAGCTTTATGTTCTTTGGCACCTTACTTTATTTCGTTGAAGCCCAGTTTTATCACAGATAAAGAAATGATAAGAAAATAACTATAGCTTTATGTTCTTTGGCACTTTACTTTATTTCGTTGAGCCCCAGTTTTTATCACAGATAAGGAAATGATAAGAAAATAACTATAGCTATATGTTCTTTGGCACCTTACTTTATTTCGTTGGACCCCAGTTTTATCATAGATAAATTGAAAATAACAATTTTACCATGTAAAGTTTGGATTTAGGATTGATGGTGATGCATAACAAGCTCTAACGCCATGTGGTATAGTAATGCATTTACAGAAGTTGCTATTAGTGAGCTCACAGTGTATTACAGTGTGTGGCAAAGGGGAAGAGAAGCCTTGATGGATAGAGCTGGGTTCAAATATGGGATTAGCCACTTCATATCTTTGTGGCCTTTGACAAGTGTACCTAAATTTCTAAATTAATAAAGCTACCCACTTTGGCCAGAAAAAATAAAAAAAAAACAAACGGGCACACGTTATAGTGTTTCACAATTTTATATTTGTCGTGTTACCTCATGCTGATACCACACAAACAGCATCTTAGGATCTATATCTGCTTGACAAGTTTGGATGACTCATGGTACTTGTGTAAGGAGATTAAAATCTTTGGGCCTTTATTGACAGGATTGCTTTTGTTTCCTCAGATTTTGAGTGCACAAGAATTAGGACATATCTGATGTGAAAATTTCCACAAAAGATTACAGAGACAAACTTAGCCTATTAAAATCATATTGTGATATTACTTCAAAGCAATTATGATAGAAAGTTCCAGGAAAGATTTTGTACACAGCTATTGCAAATCACTATTTGCAGTTATATTGCACCTACAAAAATCAGCTACGACACATTATAAACTTTTTATTAGTAGCAATGATGTCATATATTATCCCTTTGGAAAAGGGGAATTCTACCTCCTACTCCTTCTATGTAGTATGTGACACGGAGTAGATTCTGAGTGCACAGTTAACAATCAATAAATGCTAATAAAAGAATGATTTGATAACATTAGTTTGGGAACTGTCAAAAACCTAGTTCTAATCCACAAATCTTTGCCTTCTCAAATTGAAACAACAAGCTTTCCAACACAACTTACACATCCATAATTGTAATAATTATTTATGCATGGATCAAAGTATGTTGAAATACCATGTATGCTATTTCTTTCTTTTTTTTTTTTTTTTGCAATTTTTTTTTTTGGCTAGGGCTGGGTTTGAACCCACCACCTCTGGCATATGGGGTCGGAGCCCTACTCCTTTGAGACACAGGCACCGCCCATGTATGCTATTTCTAAGGCTTTTTACATTTTCACTGTTTGAGCATAAAAAAATCTTCACATATTTAAGATTTTCCTTTGCCTGCTCAATAATTTCATTTCTTATTAATGTTTTGAATAGAACAAATATGCCAACTCTCACCTTTGAAAGCTGGTATGGAGGGAAATGACCTTTCGAAGTCCGTCTGAGTTTCTGACTTTTGCAATCAATAGTAACCTTTAAGTGATTTCTCAGAATATAGTACATTTTCTGTGTTGTTTTGGACAAGAACGCAAATACATGCTTTGCTGTCTCAACTGCATGCAAGTGGCTACTTCTGGGGGTTATTTTATTAGTGTAGTGTTTATTGGCAACTCTTTCTTTCAGTGAACAAATGATGGTTTTTGATGAGTCCATACTGGGCTATTTTAGAACTTAATACTTATTGCCTCTTTTAGTTTAATCTACAGCTGAGACCTTTAGTGACATTCCTATCACTTCATAAGGCATCTGCTCTGGGCCCTGCCATTATTTGGATTTATCATTTAGAAGTAAAGCAATTACTTTACTCTCAAAATAAAGTAGAAATGTAGAATAAGCTTCTTTGTAGAACTTTTAGGACTAATACTTCTTTCTGGCAATGTTTCTTAGACTATTTTGATTGGGAAGTGTGGCTAAGTTGAAATTTCAAATACTCCAGATAAATTTTATATAAGAACTTCTTAATTTAAATAAAAATAAATCAAGTTGTAAATACCTGTTACAACTACTAAGGGAATAATTAATTAAGTTATACTGCTATTACAAAGGGTTGTTTTAAAATGATATTTATTGCCATAGAGAAATTTTTGTGACATGAGAAACATCATAGTAAAATATAAGTGAATCAAATGCAATGCATATTTTGTGGCAAAAATTATTATTTGGCTGTTATGGCTCCTGGAGTTTAATCCAGGAAAAAGTAATGTCTTCAATAGTGCTTTGCAAATGGATTCTATGTAATATAAGTTCTGTAAAAAATTAATTGGTGTTCTACTGTAAGAAGGGTTCTTAAACAAATATGTTTGAGAAATAAGTCAAAGCAATATTAAAGAGCTTTTAATAAATTGGTGATCATTGTGGACTAGTTTATTTTGCAATAAAATCTGATTATATTATGTTTTATTTTTAGCACTTTTTTTGTGGCCCATACAAGAAATTTTTGCTTACATACATCTGTGAAGATTATGTCTTGTGCTTTCTTTTAGAATTTTTTATCATTTTGGCTTTTACTTTTAGGACCATGAATCACTTTAAGTTAACTTTTATGTATCACGTAAATTAAGAAATTGAGAATAATTTTTACTACTAAAATACACAACTATTTTTCCCATAATTTGTTGAAAAGCTCATCCTTTCGCTTTCTTACATATGCACAATCGTCAAAATCAACTGGACATATGTGTGGGGGGTTATTTAGAGACTCCGTATTCTGTTCTATTCATTTGTCTTTCTTGATGTCATCATCATATTGATTATAGCTTTCCATTAAGTCTTAATGTCTGGTAGCATAGGTCCGACAACTTTTTTTGCTAAGTCCTTTACATTTACATATCAATTTTAGGATCAGCTCATCCAGTTGTATAAGAAAGCCTGATGAGACTGCTTTGAATCTATAAATGGATTTGAGGACAACTAACATCTTAACAATACTGAATTTTTCAATTCATGAACATAGTTTATCTTTCCAAGCATTTAAGGGGTTGCAGAACTTTTTCTGTAAAGGACAAGATATTAAATATTTTAAGTTTTGCTAAATGATATGGTCTCTTGCAATATTTCAACTATAATAGCTACCCTAGCCATACATAAATGAATGGAAGTGGATGTATTCTAAAAAAAAAAAAAAACTTAACAGAGGCTGCAGGCCATAGTTTGCCAGGCTCTGATTTAGATCTTCTTCAATTCAGTTTCTCTCGTTAATGCAGTAGTCCCTCCTTAACTGTAGGGGATATGTTGCAAGACCTCCAGTGGATGCCTGAAACTGAAGATAGCAGCAAGCTCTACCTATAATTAAAGTTTAAATTATGAATTAGGCATAATCAGAGATTAACAATGCTAATAATAAAGTAGAATAATTATAACAATGTGCCATACTAAATGTATGAATATGGTCTCCCTCTCTCTCTTTCTGTCTCTGACTCAAAATATCTTTTTGTACTGTACTCACCAACTTACCTATTTTTGAACTTTGGTTGACAGTGGGTAACTGAAACCTCAAAAAGTGAAACTACAAACAAGGTGTATGGGGGACTGCTGTATGTTGTAGTTTTCAAGTTTTCAGAGTAAATATTGCAAACATTAAGTATTTTATATTGGATGCCTTTGTAAATTATATATTTTAAAATTTTGATTCCAAGTTTTTTATATCTTCTATACAAAATTATAATTTATGTTTATATATTTATCTTGCATCTTGGTATCCTGCTAAATACACTTGTAGTTCTAGGAAATTTTTTTGGTGTGAGGGGTTTTGCTTCCTCAGAAACCCATTGTCTGCAAATTAGAACAGTTTACCTATTTCTTTCCAGTCTTTATTTATTTAATTTTGTTTTATTGCATTGTCTGAGATCTCAAGCAGAAGTTAAATAAGAGTGATAAAGAGCAGCCTTTTTTGCTTATAGCTGACTTCAGGGATAAAGCATTCATCTTTCACTATGCAGTGAGATAATATCTACAGACTTTGTGTAGGGGCCCTTTATTAGGCTGAAGGAGTTTTCTTCTATTAAAGTTTGCTAAAAAGGTTTTATCATGGCCGAATGCTGAATTTCATCAGATACTTTTCTTCTTTATTCAATTAATAGGGAAAATTTCATGGACTAACTTTCAAATATTAAATCAGCCTTATATTACATAGAAGATCTTCATCTGTTTATGTTTCTTTTCATACATTATTGGATTAAAGTTGCTCATTTTTTGGTTAAGACTTTTTCTGCAATGTTCAAAAAATATTCATCTGTAGATTATTTTTCATACAGTATCTTTGATTTTGGAAAGAAAACTCTGGCCTCATAAGGAAGTATCTTCTCCTACCATATTTTCTTAAAGGATATAAATAAGAATAGTATTATTTTTTTTCCTTAATTGTTTAGTAGGATTTGTCAATGAAACCATCTCCACTTGGAGTTTTCTCTGCGGGAGGGTTTTTAAATATGTGTGTAATTTCTATAATAGCTATAGATTAACTTAAACATTCTGTTTCTTTTGGTGTTAGCTTTGGCTTTCAAAAAGTTTAGTCAAGCTTATTGCTACAAAGTTATTTTTATTTATTTTATTTTGATTTATTATTATTATTATTTTTTGCAGTTTTTGGCTAGGGTCAGGTTTGAACCTACCATCTCTGGTATATGGGGCCAGCATCCTACTCCTTTGAGCCATGGGCACTGCCCTACAAAGTTATTTTTAATATTTCTTAAAAATATTAAATGTCTACTCTTTCAATGCTGATATTGGTATTTTATATTTTCCTTCTTTTTCTCTTGATCAATTTACTTAGCTAGAGATTTACCAATTTCATTGCTCTTTTGAAATAGATGGCATATTTTCATTTCCATTTCAGTTCTTCATTATTACTTCCCATTTACTTTGTATATATTTTCCCATTGTTTCTAGTCTCTTATGGCATAGATTTATTCTATTGATTTTCATCTTTTTTGTTTGTAATATAAGCATATTTAATTCTACATTTCCAAGGACTATTAGCTGTTCTGCTCAAATTATAATAAATTTTATTTCCATTATCGTCCAGTTCAAAGTATTTTATAATTTCTTTGATCCATGATTTATTTACATAGAAACTTA
>NW_003852436.1:2486558-2503531 GCF_000181295.1 Otolemur garnettii
TGTGTGTGTGTGTGTGTGTATTCACTTTACAGGGATATAGCAGATTCAGCTTTATCCCAGGGATTTATTGAGCTCCAACATGGAATCACATCGGAGGGATTGGCCTAATTGTGAAAGATAGTTTCAGAGGTAGAGTGGCCATGAAGCTGCAGGTCAAGAGAACCTTCAGTTAAAGACATCCAGCTTGATACAGAACAAAAACTTATCAAGATGCGAGAGTCAAATAGCATACACATGTCAAATAAAATAAATAATCACAATCATACTATAACATGACTCTACTGTATTATTACAAAATATATCATTTTTCTAGAGGACTAGAAAATCATGGAATGGACTATGCTTCTGTGAATTCTTAATCATAGATAGTAAGTTAGTAGTTTTGAAATACGAGAAAACATAGGAGACATGTTAAAAACAGGTAATGTGTGAGTAGCTTATAAGACATGCACAAAATTCATAAGATGTGTTAAATAGATGATGAATTAGTAACCTGAAAGATATGTTAAACACAGAATAAATGAAATATATCCCAGAACAAACATATTGCTTTTTTACTCAGCAGACATTTTCATGTATCATCTTTAACCTGGCCACTCACTGATGACATCCAATAAGGTCCTATTCTAACCTCATATGTTCTGTGCCCATGAAATGTAGATGAATTCCATAGTTATTGAGGAGACTAATTGGATAAATACAGCCTTGCTCTTATGTCTCTCTGACAGAACCAGTGTGTGATCTGGCCCTGGGTTACTTCTGTGTATGTATTCCATTATTATTTAAACCTCAACTTTGGTCCGCATCACCACAGCATAGGCAAGGAAAGCTGATGTGGCAGAGGCAGGAAGCGAAGTGTGTTATATGAACATTACATAATCCAGGATTTGGGTGCTTAAATCCTTTCACATACTTGTACCCTATACAGTGTGTTGACTTCGGCACCCTATCTGTTTTCTTTTGCTTCTTGTTGTGTGTTTTTAATTGATTTAATAAACCATGTTATTTGAGCACCTTAATTTGCTCTGTAAGCCTTTTTGCTCTGAAACTTGTAGGATAGTAATTAGAGACTACCATTTCATTTCTCACTCACAGTTACCATAAATTCAAAACAGTGATATTTTAACCAGTGATTAGAACCATCTATTGGTATAGTTGGCATATATCAGAGAGCTTCTGAAAACTAATTTTGATAAATAATTTGAAGAAACAGTTTAGTTAAAACTCCCTAGACCAGGCACGGTGACTCATGCCTGTAATCCTAGCACTCTTGAAGGCTGAGGTGAGAGGATCCCTTGAGCTGAGGAGTTCCAGACCAACCTGAGCAAGAGTGAGACCTGTGTCTCTATTAAAAAATAGAAAAAATTAGCTGAGGATTGTGGTAGGTGAGTGTAGTCACAACTACTCCAAAGGCACAGGCAGGAGGATCACTTAAACTCAGGGATTTGAGGTTGCTGTGAGTTAGGTTGACATGACACTCTAACCTGGACAACAGAGTGACACTCTGTCAAAAAATAAATAAATAGGCTTGGCCCCTATAGCTCAGCAGCTAGGGCACCAACCACATACACCAGGGCTGGTGGGTTCGAACCCGGCCCGGGTCTGCCAAACAATAATGACAACTGCAACAAAAAAATAGCCACCTGTAATCCCAGCTACTCAGGAGGCTGAGGCAAGAGAACTACTTACACTCAAGAATCTGAGGTTGCTGTGAGCTGTGATGTCACAACACTCTACCAAGTACAACATAATGTGAGACTCTGCCTCAAAAAATAAATAAATAAATAAATAGTGATTATAGGATTAAATACCCATATAAATACCATAAAATAAAGTTATATAAATTATCAAATTATTTTATGATCCTTGCAAGGAGCTTTCATATATACTTACATGTGTACAAATATATATATATATACACACACACACACATACACACACACATATCTGTAACTTCTTAGATTTTAATATTAAGATGAATTTAAAACTATGAAATGTCAGGTGAAATTATTTGCATATTTATTTTATTTTATTTTTTTCAGATAGAGTCTCAATCTGTCACCCTGGGTGGGGTGCTGTGTTATCACAGCTCACAGAAACCTCAAACTTTTGGGCTCAAGAGATCCACTTGCCTCAGCTTTTCAAGTAGCTGGGACAACAGGCACCTATCACCAATAGGCTAGTCTTTCTATTTTTAGTAGAGATAGGGTCTCACTCTTGTTCAGGCTGGTCCCGAACTCCCAAGCTCAAGAAAATCCACCTGCCTTAGCCTCCCAGAGTGCTAGGATTACAAGTGTGAGCCACTGTGCCCAGCCCAGGTGAAATTACTTTTGACCAAGATAAATTCAACAAACTTCATTTGCTAGCCATAGAGTCAGAATCAATGCCAATTGAGTTAACTTTGACTATTGACATAGACATATTATTTATATTGACTTTGGTTTATACCCTTTGTTATAACATGTAAAGTTATTACATGTTATAACATGTAATATTATATTATATATAATATAATTTATACCCTTTGTTATAACATGTAAAGTTATTACATGTTATAACAATGCATAAATTTTAATCATAGAACTAATTTAAGAAATGTATACGTGTTATGTGTCAGAAAACATATGTGAAGAAAAGTAAAACCCCTGTTTACAATTGTCATTGAAATAAATGCTGAAAAATATCCATTCACATTGTATACGTTTATAATGTACTCTCAGATTATAAGTCTAAGTAAAGTTATTAAAGAGTTTTTGAACTAGATTTTCACTGACAAGGTCAAGGGGGCAGTATGATTAGCACATGAACTCATCTCTTGGTTCTATGCAAACCCCTTCTAAGTACTAACATATTTACGATTACATGTAATTATAAACGTATTGAAAATTAAGTATGTTATTAGTGTTCTTTATCTCCATCTTGAAATTAGGTTTCCTTTCCCCTTCTTTGCCATAGGTGTAGTGACCCTTCCATTCTAACAAAGTCACCCCTCTCTGTTAGGAACCCACCAGAATCTGTCAACCACCAATTCTGCTCTTTGAAATATGCAGCAATGCTCTGCCATCCTTTTGTCAGTCACGTATTCAAATAACCTATTCACGTATTCAAATAACGTATTCAATGCTTATGGCCATGTTGTAATACCTATGGCAGTTTCATTACAGAATTGCAAGAAGATAAGAAAGCAGAAATCTGAGGAAATTGATAAATTTCCTCCCTGGTGGTGGGTAAAATTACCCTGAAGCAAACAAAATCAGACAGATTTTGCTTAAGTGTCAATGGCTTCTTCTCTCATGAACTCTTGTTTTAGAAGCAGAAGAGTCAAGTTGCCAATTTTCAAGCAACAGAAGGTAGGGTGCATCTTCAAGCCTGACTACCGGAGTTCACAGCCTTGATGGGCCAATCAATTGCTATGTGATCTTAGTAAGCAGCACAATTGCTCTAGGCCTCAGTTTTGATTATAATAATAGTTAATATTGCACAGCCTTTCTGTGCAGATGCAATGAGTTAACATCTGTGCTCAAAACAGCACTGGGAATACGATGTAGAAACTAGAGAAGTGATAGCTCCTATAGCTGCAACTTTTAAAAATCAGCAACTTGAGAAGCTTTTGAAAACTCAAGTAATCTTTAAGAGGAAGAGTATTCCTCCATTGCCAGGACTGTGAGCTACAGCCTTGAAATAAAGCTGTTTGGGGGCACATTTTCCCCAAAATGGAAATTTGAGGGGTGGGTCATATTTTCCAAAGACAAGATGATCGACTCATTCTTGGCAGGTGGTTTAAACTTAGGAGAACCATAAATAAGGCCACAGTCATGGACTTTGAACAATGAATCAGATGAACTGATTAACTTCCTCCATGTTGTCTCAAAAGCCATAGAAAACATTTGCTAGAAACTTATCTTAAAGGCAACTGCCCAATTGACAAATATAGTCTTTGGGGGAAATAATCAGATATTAAAAATATATTAAACTATAATATCATTGTTTTTCTTTGAATTCAAGGAGCTCATTATTATGGTCACTTTTGTGAAGTTTAGTTAATTTTTACTTCTTTCCACATTATAATATTACTAGTTATCTTAAGGCAGTTTCATATTATTTCATCTATCTTGGTCTTTGCTTTTAATTTATGCAGTGAATTACTTGTTCACTGGTGTGAGTAATTTTCAATATTTTGCCAAACAGAAAACTTGTGGCAACTGAAAATACAAGTTAAATACATTAGACTTTTCCGCTTGAGTATAACGCAACAAAAACAAATGATGTTGCAAACCCGACTTCATTGAACTGCAGACACTCAAAATTAAGCAGAAACCACTTTTTAAAATTTGCATTTAAGAAAACAAATCTGACCTACATATTTGGGAGGCAAGTAGTAGATCAAAGCACGTTTTAGGGCTATAATAATTGTCAATTTCACTTTATTGTTCCGTTAGTTACCTCCCCAATCAGGGCAAATGCTTTATATATCATTTAGCCCACCTTTGTTCCAGACCTTACTATGTTACTAGAAACTTAGTCAATAGTTGTAGACTAATTTTATGATTGTTATATACTCAGATTGTACTTTAAAATGGAGCATTCTGAGAAAGTTCCCATTGGTTTCATAGGGTGTTGTGAAAATACTTCAGTAGCTCAGCCCATTCTTGATGATGACGAGGTGTTAAAAGTATGCTGTCAGACAGTGACACCCCTCAGTCCTGGGATAGGCAACAAAACTTCTGAAGCCCACAGGTGAGAGCAGCTTTCTGTAGAGGAGCAGGATCTGAGATGTGATGGAGCCCTCTGGCAGCAGCATTATCTGGCTTTGGTGGGTGGTGGAGTGTGGTCAAGGAGATGCCTTACTGTCTGCACATCTGTTTTCACCACAAGCACACAGCAGCCATAAGAGGCATGAAGGAAGTTAGAGGAATTCACCATGGCAGGAGTCCATGGAGCGCTGCAGCAGTCTAAACTGAGGCTAGGCAGAAGGGCCCCAAGGTCCAGCTGTTCATTCCTCATCTCTGTCTTCACACATCCTTGCAATGCTATGTCCTTGCAATGGTATATCATCCAGTTGCAGACTTGCTCACACAATGCATGCTCAGTATGCAAATCAGAGCTTCAACATATTACTATGAAAAAGTCTGACTGGTCTCAATATCCACTGACATCACAAGAAAATACAGCATTCTAGGGCGGCGACTGTGGGTAGGGCACCGGCCCATATACTGAGGGTGGCTGGTTCAAGCCCAGCTCCAGCCAAACTGCAACAAAAAAAAAACCCAGGCTCGGGGCAGGCGCCTGTAGTCCCAGCTACTCGGGAGGCTGAGGCAAGAGAATCGCCTAAGCCCAGGAGTTGAAGGTTGCTGTGAGCTGTGTGACACCATAGAGTGAGACTCTGTCTCTACAAAAATAAATAAAATACAATAAAGAAAATACAGCATTCTATTGTCATGGACAGAAAAGACTGCTTTGTGTTTTTAAATACTACTTCCAATTATAGTAAAATTTTGAATGGTTTCAAAAAATTTTTACATTTTTACATCATACTTATTTTGATGCAGACTAGAATTTGAAGTAATTATTATTAAAAAGTAAATATTTCAAATATAATACTTGACATAGAAAAGTTAAGTGAATGCAAACAAACATTCATAAGAATATGAAGTCATTTTATGTGTAACTTTATATACATTTAAATTGAATAATGTCTAATACACATATTTTTCCAATTTTATTTTATCGAATTTACTTAAAATGAAGAAAATATAGTTAAATTTTAAATTAAGTTAAACTAGGCTCCAGGGAGCCTTATTATTTTCTGCATGCCTTGACTCTGAAAAGTTTTGGGAAGCACCAACCAGTAGAGATTTTTAGTGATTCATATGTGCATAAGGTTTTCCAAAGTGCTCTCCAAACTGGGCATGAGGCCTTGGGTGCTTACTCTGTGACCCGCAGATCACTCAGCTTCAAAAAACTCAGTCTCTTCCTCTAACTTTAAAATATTACCATTGCATCACCTATGATCCCATCAAATGGGACCTTGTTTAAAGGTTTACTCTGGTCTACCCAGTAGACTGGAAGAGTGATTCACAGAGGGGCTCGTTCCTGCAAGTTCACTTCCACAGAGGGGCTCGTTCCTGCAAGTTCACTTCCTTGCCAACTGCCTTGCAAAAATCAGTCAAGCTGCTGTCTTCCAATGTTTTCTCTAGCAAGACTTTTAAGCTTCCATCGTCCAGCCTGACCAGCGAGCCCAGAGGCTGGTCTGGAGTAGCCGCTCATCTGGGTTGACACTTTTCTTTTTCCTCTGGGCCCCTGGGCAACTTGGAGGCGCTCCCGATGCCCCTGGGTCTACAGGCTTTGCTGCGGAAGCCTCCTATATGGTGCCAGTACTCTTGGATGTAGCCTGTGGGCTCCGGGTGTCTTCTCAGCAGGTGCCCAGCATGTAGAGGAGGGAGCTGGTGGCAGGTGTCCCTGAGAGGCGGGGCCGGCGTTCCTTGACTTCCTCTGGATCGCCCTCCGAGTTCTGCGCCCCAGGGCCGGGCAGTGACAGAAACAGACCAGGCTCTTGGGAAGCCCCGGCACCTGGGGCAGTCTTAGAGAAGCCCGCTGCTGTCCCGCCCTTCCCCCAGCCTCCGCGGGTGATGTTTATTTTTGCCTCTGCTCCAGGCTTTCTCTTTCACTTTTCCTATCGCTGTGAGTTGGGACTCCCGGGTGGAGGGCTCCCAGGAGAATCCCAGCTGACACGCTCCCTGCCTTCGAAGCCCGACGCCCGGGAAGGAAACCGGGTTGCCGTGTCCTACCAGCTGCCTTGGCTGCCGACCCCCACCTGCAGCCAGGACTCATTCGATGGAGGTACAGAACTAGGCTTCTCCGCTTTGGAAGGGGAGGTGGTGGTGATTGAAAAGGCGATAGAATTCTCCCGGACAGCCTACGCCCTGCGCCCCTCCCACCTAGGGCGCTACCCTCAGGTCTCCCCCAACCCGCCGCAGCCTGGGCCGCCCCACCCTCCTATGGGGAACATTTGACTGCGACTTCAGTTTTTGTTTTTTTTCCCCCCCCCGATGACCCTTTATTCCTCTTGTGAGTTCTCCTCGCCATCCTCCCGCTTCCGGAGGAGCACAGATCGCACAGCCCTTAGCGCGCGGCTCCCCGGTGGTGCTGCGCTCTTCGGGTGTCACCGGCTGCTGGCGCGAGAAAGGGCGCTCGGCGCTCCACGGGGCGGGTGAGTGACCGGCGTCGGGCTGCCCCTGCCAAGCTGCTGTTTTCTGGGAAGACACGGTCCAGCAGCCCTGAGCGCTGAATTCTGCACCTAATCGAGCTCAATAAGATCGAGAAAAGGTACCTCAGCTCTCTGCTTCCTACCCGCCCCTCCCAAATTCCCAGCCGGCCGGTGCAGAAATGTGCGTGAGCGCGCGCCGGCCCGCCTGCCTTGACCTTTGCAAAATCAATCTGCTCTTCTTGGATCTGACGCGTCTTCTAGGAAGAGAAATGTGCAGGAGTGGCCACTGCTTGGCGGTCAGGCCTGGGTCTAGCGTTAGTTCCAATTCTGCACCAGCCGCTTATCCCTTAGAAAGCAGAACCCCAGAACAGCGTGAAAGAAATGCGGGGGAACTGTGCTGAAGTACCATCCTCACTTGAGGTAGCTTTAAAGGAAAATCTAGCTATTGTTTTAAAGTGTTATTGAGATTGTCTCTACCATAAATTTGAATTTATGTAATTGCATGCATTTAAAAGTATATTACCTTCAAAATATGTGAGAAGCAAGGCTATTCCTCAAGGATGCTTTTAAAAGACTTTTTGACGGATGAGTCAGAAGTTTCAAAACTGGGAAGTACAGCGATTGCCCCCATCCCTTTTCCATATATATTTTTAAATCACTTTCTAATGTTATGACACTGGTGATGGCCAGTACTTGAAAGTGATAGCCATCCTCATCTTTTCAGGGTGGGCTGTTTGAATTGACTGAGTTCTTGCGCTGGTATATTCCAGAATAATCAGAAACGATTATTGCATCCTGCCACGCAGAGGCTGCTAGGTGAACCAGTCTACTCAACATCCAGGAATAATGCGTGCTGAATGTTAAATTAATGTTAAAATGTCATTTTCTTAACAGTGTTTTGAGTATGGTCGACTGAGAGACAAGTTATAAAGGAAGGGACATAAAGATACTAGATAAGGGGAAAGGCCTTGCAGACAAGCAAGAGCTATTTTAGATTTAAGAAGTGAAAGAAAAGCTAAACTTTTGTGGAAGTGTCCGAAAGTTCTTACGGTTTGTTAGGACCGTGTCTTACTGTTGTCCTTATGTTTCTCTGTTTTCTCTTCTGAAAGTGTTAGCTAGACACCCAAGGGTTTCTGGTGTAGTATATCGTCTGCTACAGTGGTCAGGTTGGTCACTGGTCAGGGACTTGGGATAGGCAGGGTGTTCCCACACTTTTGGTTTCGCTGTTCTCTGCTGATTTGGAGTGATGACGCTAGAACTTGATTTGAAGCTGTAGTTCTGGTTTGGAATTTTCCTGCAGATTACTCATGTGTTTAAGACAAATAATAAGAAGTGATTTGCTTAAATTTGTGAAATTAATATAACAAAGGTCATTAACTGTGTTGTAGGACTCAGTATTTATCAATGAAATAATGTTTATAAACTTTTTGGAGGGATAGAGAAAAACAATGGTTTAAAGTTTATTGAAATGGAGTTTGAATACTGAGATTTTAAGCCCTAGGAGATTAGATTTGCTGTGTCTCCTGTAGTTTGGGGAGGCTGGAGAAGGAACTCTGTAAGGCTGTTCACATGTGGATTTTTCTGAGGAAATTATGCATGACTCTAACCAGTTTTTAAAATGGGTCTCTGACCCAAAACAGTTTTAAAAAGTTTTGAAATTTAGTAGACTTTTTTTTTCATCTCCCCTAGAGTTAATGTTAAGTGTTCTTTGTGTATCTGTTCTTTGGAAAATTGATTAATACAGATAGCACTGGCTTCGGATCCACAACTCGAATTATGGGAAATAATATGAACAATAGTTAATACTATGGAGTTCTTATTATGTATCAAACATTGTTCTAAGCATATGTTCTTTAAAAAAATCATCATAATAAACTTATGTGGTAGGGACCATATTTTATAGGTGGGGTGGTCATGGAACTAGGAAATGGAGCTAGGAGATCCCAACTCAGACAGGCTGAAGATTGCCAGCCTTTATAAAGTATATTATTTCCATAAAAATATTTCAAACAATCACTATTTCTAAATCTGTTTCCTGGTGTCTTTGCAAATCTCTGGTGCTTGAAAGCTATGTGCTGTAAAAACATTACATCTAAGTATCGTTTGCTGTGCATCTCTTTATGTTACACAAATTCCCAGTGTATTTTCTGGCTTACCATGTAATCCCACATCTAGGAAAGATGAAGTAGAGTCTGACAAAGAACTTATTCAATCACTATTTCAATCACTATTTCATTTAGAGGTAGTGTTACAATGATAGGATGTTGGTTTTAGAGTAATGTTGGTATAGAGCTTGTATAATTTGCATTATTAACTATATTTAAAGATTATCTTTTATAAACAAATGATATTCACATTAAGTATCTAAAGTGTTTGATTCTTTAGAGAATTTTTTTTGTAGTCCTTGAACAAAATTATTTCTCTAACTTATATCAATTTCTGCTGATGGGACTTAACACCCAGTAGACCCATATGGGTTACTATATGTATCTGTCTCTGTCTGTCTATCAGTCTAAGTAGAAGCCTGCAATTGATGGAGAGGTTAGGGCAGAAGATTTTCCCTTAATATCACAACTGGAGATAGTATAGTTCATAATTTGGGAAATAAGAGTAGCTAACAAATCTTAACAGAGACTCAAGCACAAAGTATTGTTATTAATAGTGTCATTCCAGTAGGAATGAATTTGAAAATTCACTAGATGAATTTAAAAATTATAGAAAGGAAGCCTCTGTGAACTTTCAAGCACCAAAGTAGCATTTCATGACATGTTAATTATAATGACCTTGCATTTTTATCCTCACTTGACAAAAAAAAAAAAAAATACTTGAATAAGGACACAACTAGTAAGATGCATCATTGAGATGTATATTGATTCCAAACTTAATGCTCTTTGTTTAAATACATGCTTACTCTTTTAGCAAAGGTCAGGTGCTCAGTACAATGAAAAATAAAACACCTATATCTTCACCTTGAGATAGATATTGGCTGTTATTTGTAGTGATTTAGTGCTATTTATTATTTTGTCTTATGTCAAAGATTGTCATCCCATTTTTTAAAGTTCTTTGGTATTGGGATCAGAAATAGGAAATAAGAGACTCTTTGATCTCAGTTCAATAATATTATTTGTAAAAATTTTACATCCAGAGGCAGAGTATTTGTATGCATATATTTTACAGTGTTTTATGCCACAGCAGGGGGAGAAGACTCTATATAGACCACATAAAAATGGACCCAAAGTGTCTGAATGCAACACAGAGTTGGTTCTTTTCCAAATGCTTGTGGTTCCTCCATGTGCAGACAGGATGCAGACACAATCAGGAAAGTGACAAATTATTGTGTCAAATGAAGAAATTGAAACTGAAAATAGTTCTAAAAGAGAAAAATATGATGCTTGCAAGGGTGATGGGAGAGAAGCTCTACTTATCACTGTGACACAGGGAAGAGTCTTGTATCTCTTATGTCACCGAGTTATTCTTCCCCTTGCTGGGCATTTTGCTCACGTGTCTTCTAACAGAAATTTGAGAAATGAGGTAGTCCTTGCACACTGTACACACTGACCTCTAAAATTTTCGAATAAGTACTTCTTAATCAAACATTCCACAGGGATTTTATAATGTAGTTTCCAATTCCTTTACTCTCTTTACTCATCTGCAATAAAAGTATATAAATTCAAATTTAATTTTTTGTTGTTGTTGTTCTCATGGAATGGCAGGATTTCAAGAGACAGGGCAGAACTATCCAAAACCATTGCAAGTCTAGGTCAGAATTCAGTACAGTCATTTCCACAACATTCTGTTATCTAAAGAGAGCCACCAGGCCAGCCCAGATTCAAAGGATGGGGAAATACACTTGACCTCTTAATGGTAGGATCTGCAAAGTTTTACTATAAAATATGTGCATATGGGGTGGGGTACATGTTTAGGTGTATTTTTGCAATCAATTTATAGCAGGCATTTTTCACTTATAAACATCTATCACCATAAAATTGTTCCAGAGTAAATCTCTGTGATTCTAGATTTTTTAAATTTCTGATTAATATAATCGTACATAGGATTAGGTTACATATTGTTTGCATTTGTGGAATAGCATCCAAGTTGTTGAGTCCTTCACCTGGGAGGTGTGAAATTTAACTTTTAATTCAAGTTTTTTATTATTAAAAGTTATTTTTGGTTATGTTATTTTAAATATTTTCAGTCCACTCTTAATCCCACTAACTTTTGATAAGTAATCCTTGGTCATAAAACTAAAATTATATTAAAAATGTGTATCTTAGAAGTAGACATCATGGGTATCAATGCTTTGATTAAAGAAGCGTCCTCTTATATCAGCTTTTCAAAGTGTCCCTTTAATTGACACCCTTGCAAGGCAGGCACATGTAAGATTCCGGATGGGCAGAGATAGGCCTTCCTTTCCTGATGCGGGAGAAGGGTACTTAGGAAAGGGGAAGTGAGAAAGGAGAACTTGCTGCAAATCACGCCTTGGACACGTATCAGCCTTGTGACTTATGAAATGGAGTTCTTAATGAAGTAGTAGATTTTGAAATTGGTTCTTTTTAAACTCTCCATATCCCCATATCCCTCGGAAAATCCTAGGGTGTCACAGGGGTACACATTCTTCATTTGAGAGGTATCTTGTCTGACCTTTCCCCCCAAAGCTCTCCCCTGGCTTCTGTACCTACAGCAAAGTATGGGGGCAGGGAGTGGGCGGGCAGAGCAGTGAAGAATCTGGTCTGGCTGCTCTCTAGGCTTCTAGAGAAGTAGTGGGAAATAGACTCTCCTTAGGGCTTGGACAGCCTCTGCAGCCACCTGGTCCCCTCTCCCAGCCTCAGCTCTAGTCACACTGCCTCTGTGTTCCAGACATGCGTGACCATTTCTTATCCTTTTTTTCACCCTTCCTGCTCAAAATGCCGACACTCTAGCCTTTGCTGTCTTTATCTACTGGCCAGGCCCAATTATTTTCTCCCTTACACAAATTCATTTGGCTCTTTCCATTCCCCTGTGGTATCTTTTATGTCTGTAAATTCATTTTGTAATGTTTCTGTTCTTACATTTGCATTTGAGTAAAAACAAGATACGGTGCTCCATGGACCTAGCACGGGTCTGGTTACATAATCGGTTTGTATTGACTTCAGTAAGAGTCAGTCATATGGCTGAAAAATTTGACAGCTAAGCAAATAGGAGATACAAATAATATAGCAAAAATGATGTTGGAGTAATGTAATAAAAGAGTATTTTAGGAAAATTAGTTTGGATGGAATTTATTGGGAAAAAAGAGGGATTAGATATAAGGCAACCAGCTGGAAATTCATTGTGGTTTTATTCCCACTATCTGTTCAGTAATGTAACTTTAGTAATTCTTTCTTTCTCTCCATCAGCACTTTTCTTTCTGTGTCTCTAATGCATCTTTCCCATCACCAGGTAGCCATGTTATAATTTCTTCCATTTAAAAAATAAAAGCCTTGTGTTTTTCTCCTCATGTTTCCCTTCACTTGTGCCTGGGTTTTCTGTCCACATTTTACATGAAAACTTTCAATGTTAGCTATATTCCCTGCCTCCATTTTCTCTCAATCTGGCCAGGTTTTCATCCTTGCTTCTCTGCTGGAAGTGCACTTGTGCAACAGAACCAAGAATAGCCATGTTGCTTCATCCTGTGGTTAGTTATTGGTTCTTTTCTATACACCTTTTGAATAGGACCTGAAAATCCACTTGGCTTCCAGGACAGTCTCTTTTCCTTATTTTCTTTTGACCTCCCCAGCAACATTTTTGGTCTCTGGTTGGCTTCCTTCCTTCCCTTACCTGAGAGCCTTTTCTCTGTCTGCACACACTCCTTTGCTAATCTCATCTAGTCTCCTGACTTTTAATGCCTTCATATACTGATGATTCGTGTATTTATATCTTCAGCTTTGACCTCTCCCTTGAACTCCAGGCTCATTCAACATTCTATTCAGTATTAGATCAGAGGGGATACTTATTGGGTTTCTGAATTCACTCCTATCTGCTTCTCTGACAGTCTTCTTCATCTTATTTGATGACAGTTCCATTCTTTTTCTTGCATGAATAATCAAGCACTGAATCTTGGAATTGTTTTAACTTTTCTTTTTCTCACATCCCACATCAAATCTGTCACCAAATCATTTAGCCATGTCTTCAAAATATAACCCCACATCTGACCTCTTTTCACCATCATCACTGCTGCCACCTAATTCAAGCCACCACCACGTCTCACAGTGCTATCTGCAGAGTTGCTGCTGTATTTGTCCCTGCCATTTCCACTCCAGCCTGTTCTCAGCACAGCAGCCACGGTGTTTCAATATCTCTCATTGCAATATAAAGACCAACAACCATGAAACAATAGCAAATCAAAACAACACCCAGAACTCAATGCCTTAAAAAATAATAATAATTTGTTATCTGCTATGATTTAGCAATCTGGATTGCATTCCACAGGTTGACTCCTCCCAGGAGGATTCTGGGGATGAAACATTCAAGAAAGAGTCTTCCTTCACATGTCTGAACCCTCAGCAAAGATAACTGGAAAGCTCACTGCTGGCTAGGCATACATCTCTCTCTGTGTGGCCCCTCCACATGGCTATCTTCTACTTCTTTACATCATGTTGGTCTCAGATAGTTGTATTTAAACAGTGACTGACTTCCAAGATGCCCCATAGTTTATCACATTATGGCATCAAGCTGAAACTTCAAGTCTCTAAATTAGATCTCAGGGTATGGATTGGATTTCTTTGGTGTAGTTTCTTGAATGTAGAGAGCTATAAACTAAAAAGACATACTCACAAAAAGAGAACTTGTCTTCCACTTTCTCTTTGCGCAAAATGGCAAGACAAAGATTAGACAATGACAATAGAAAATACCATTTAAAAATAAGAAAATAGAAGGCAAATAATAGTCATTGGTCCATAGCAATTTTAAATACAGCCAGGCATATGGCCTCAGGTCTTCTGGTTCTAGAAACAAGAAGTGTTTCTGATTAAGGCCCTCAGGGATGATATTCCAGTCTTTAAACTTCACCTTTTGGGCTTCGGGCTCCTCTTCTGATTCTTTCTTCCTTTCCTATAAGAAATAATTGATGTTCTTCTTTGCAGTTGAGTAGCCTGCTTCCTGCTGTTAGAGAGTTAATGATCTAGAGACCTTTTGTGTACTCATGTTCTTTAACTTTTGATACTTTTTTCTTTTTAAGTTCTGTTCTCTTTAAAACCTTGGGGGCTTCGCATGAATTTTATTGAGGTCCACTCACTCTGTTAGATAAAAGAGATACAAAACCCTTAACACAGGCTCATCTTTGCTTTGTAAGTCAGGATACTATAGAAGCCCTTAAGTATTTTAGAAACCCCTTTGACTAGTTGACAAGGTCTGTAAGGTACCAATTTGAGCCTTTCAGAGGTCCTAATGAAGGGTCTTCCAACTATACATTTGATTTGATCTTTAACCTGAAAGAACACTGTATTGTTCAGATCCTGGATTTGATCTTTGCCCCCTGGATTTGATTTTTGCCCTGAAACTACTTATTTCTTTCAGAACATTTTGCTGGCTCGAGAGACAAGAATGAGAATACGTTTTATTTTTCTAAGTTAGCAAGTCTGGGGTTGAACTATTAATATTTCCTCTGTATCCTGCTTGGACAATTTTTTAGCTGTCTTTCTGTTTCTGTACTTAATTGAAGGAAGTTAATTCTCACTTTCAGAAGTACATTTTCTTTATTCCATATTACTGCAGGCATCAGTGTTACCAAACATCTTGTTCCATGTTACCATGTTACAAAACACGACATCAGTTACCCTTTCTCCAGTCTCCAATAAGAATTTCATCACTGCCTTTCTTGCCTCCACTAACAGTGCCCGTGCCTCTCCCCAGGTATCTACCAACCCATGATCTGGTAGAAGTTTAGTGTCAGTTATGCATTGCTATGTAATAAGTACCCCAAAGCTTTGTGGTGAATAAAAAGACTCATACTTATATATTTTTTAGGTTAAACATTTGGACAGGACATAGTGGGAATGACTTGTCTGTACTCACAATGTCTGTGGCCTCCACTTGTATAACTCAAATAATCAAGGAATGTGTGAAATGACTCAAGCCATTAAGTGATATAAATGGAGCTTCAGTTCTCTCTGTTGTCTGGGTTCCTTGTTTCTCTTCCGTTTGCCCTTACCATAGGGCCAAGTTGGGCTTCCTCACAAAATAAGAGTGTCTTAAGAGCCATATGCTCTTAAGACATGGACATAGAATTCCAAGACTACAAAATTGATCTTATTGTATTGGGAAAAGCATGTCAGAAGGGCATCCCAGATTGAAAGGAAGAGAACATAGATTCCACCTCTTAATAGATAGTGTCATGCATGTTCATGGGAGGAATTATCAATTTATACCAGCTACATGTACCTTTGAAGATTATCCACTACAGATAGATAGCCTTTTAAAATATTAATTAGATCATGCTACTCCTCTGTTGAAAACCTTCCAGGCCTTCTCATGTCACTTTAGTAAAGGCCAAATTCTGTTACAGTGATCATCGAGGCTCCAAGGGATTTGTAGCCATATTATTTCATCTACCATTCTTCCCTTAGCTCACAGATTCAGTCACACTGACAACTTTTCTATTCATCAACCACACTGCTATGTTCTTGTCTGAGGGTCTTTTACCTTGCTGTCTGATCTGCCTACAAAGCTCTTCTCTCAAATATGGCCCATTCCCCTTTACCTCCTTTAGAACTTGACTCTAATATCCCCTTTGCTATGAAGCTTTTCTTGACCAGTGTGTTTCCAATTGAACTTCCACCATCACTCCCTCCACCAGCCCTCTTCATACGCCTATACTGGCTGGCGTGTTATGAGGCTTGTAGCACCTTATCCAAAACAATTAAGGTCAATATGTGTCTTAAAATTTAGATCTTGAAATTAATGTAGTAACAATAAAGCTGATTCAGGCTTCACCTCACAAAAGAGAAATAAATGTAGCTTATGAATAGTCTTATGTCAGTTCAGTTCATGTTTTGTTAAACAATGAATTAACAAACTTTCAGTTTGTAGAACTTTTTTGATTTAACATTTTCAGGTAAGGGATTATCAACTTTTATATGTTTTATTTAATTATTTATTTTTTAATACCTTCCTTGCCCCATTAGTTTTTAATACCTTCCTTGCCTCATTAGAATATGAACTATAGGAAAGCACGCATTTTTGTTAATTTGTTCATTGCTGTGTCTCCATCACCTGTCATTGCCGAGCATATAGTAGTTTCTCAATATATATTTGCTGAATAAATGAATGGATGGATGGGTGGAGGGATGCTATGGAGGAGGGTACTATTAAAAGTAATCAAGAATAAACACACAAGCTATTTTCAAAGAAGAGATAATTTATTAATGCATTTTATTTATTCATTGCATTGATTGCTACCCTTTAGTAGCAAATAATTTTGAGTGCCTAGTATGGTCCAGGAACTTTTGTAATCACATGACTGGCCTTGAATTTAATGGGAAGGGAGGATGCAGAGAGGAGTCAGAGCACTTTGAGATTTTAATCATGAGGGGCAGGAAAGGTGAACATAACAGGAACAGATAGGGATTACAGAGAGAAGAAGGTGGGGCAAGGTGGGGAAGTGGATGAACTTGATTTGGGAAATATCAAGACTGAGACACGTACAACTCTTACGTATCCATAATAATTAAAATTAAAAAAAAAATACTAAGACAAAAGTTAAACATGCAACCGAAATTGTGGGGCAAGGTGGGGAAGTGGATGAACTTGA
>NW_003852436.1:2503648-2504889 GCF_000181295.1 Otolemur garnettii
TCCAGTAAGTCATTAGAACTGGACAGAAGATTGAGATAGCTATGCATACAAGAGATTTGGGATTATGAATTTGTGAATAAAGCAATATTGATTAAAACAAATGGTCAGAATGTTTCCCCAGGGGTCAAATGTATACGTAAAAGGTTTGGGGTCACCAAACATGACAGAAGGATTGTCACTGAGCTGGCACCCTGAAAGAGGAGATGCTCAGGGAAGGCCTTCAAGAAAATGTTGGCCAGCTCCCAGGTCTTCAGAAGAGAATGGACGTCTTCTCATACCTTCTAGGGCTGGCTTGCCTGTCAGACTTACTCTGTTTGTTATTCTCTTGGGGGATTTCGTGCTCCCTGTATAGTTATTTTTATATATTGCTCTTTAGAGAGTCACTTCCTCTATATTTCCCTGGGAAAATCCAACTTCATACCTCTCCTTCCCCACGTCCTGCCTTTGTGCATTCACACCTGACAGATATTTCTTTAATAGTTTATGCAGTATTTTACCAAACTGACTTGTTTTCATATTGCCTCTCCCGTGGGATAAATGATAAAGGTGGTAGGTACTAAGAATTGTGACGGAGTAGTTGGAAGGGCTAAAGTTCAGGAAACACCTTATCCTCATGTGCTAGCACCTTGCCTGGCCCATGGTTAACTATAATCATGTTATTTTTATTGTCAGCGACCAATCATAATGTATTTCTGAAGGGTCAAGTAAGATAAGATTCTGAGAAACGGACTTAGACTCAGTCTGGTTTAAAGTAAGTTACTGGTGATCACATGACTGTAGGGAAACTATACCCAGCATATTCCTTATTTTCAGGGTCAGAAAGGAAACTAACTTTTCCTGACAATGTAATTTGGTCCAGGCTACAAACAGAATCTTTACATTCATTATTGAGAGTCTGAGCTTTTAAGAAATGAAAACAAATAGTCCTATTTAATATTTTGTGCCAGTTTTAACATAGAGTGATAACTTTATAAATTTAAAAGTAAATGCTCCAATAAATAAAAGGAAATGGAAACAAGGCACACCTATTCTCTGAATTCCTTTCATCAAAGGTCCATTCATTTTCTTAAAACTCTTTGCTGGAGATTTTGACAGAAGTTATTTTATTAGTAGAAAAAAGATGAGGAAAATTGTGTAAAAATGATAATATTGTTGACATTTAATTTATTTAGTCCATCTTCTGAGAATCCAAGAGAATAAATATACAGTCCTAACAACATTGCAATGTCATTTTTTTTTTT